>NC_046969.1:4471935-4654435 GCF_009769545.1 Cyclopterus lumpus | reverse complement strand
ATCAGTAATAGAGAAAAATAAGAACAACCCCAGGGTTCTCTTTAGCACTGTAGCCAGGCTGACAGAGAGTCACAGCTCTGTGGAGCCGTGTATTCCTATAGACCTCAGTAGTAATGACTTCATGAACTTCTTCAATGAAAAGATTTTAACTATTAGAGGCAAGATTGATGCTCTCTTGCCCTTAACTACTGCCGATCTGTCATCAAGAGGAGTGGCCTTGGAAACGGCTGTATGCCCTGGTGTATATTTGGATAGCTTTTCTCCCATTAACCTAGACCAATTGTCCTCAATGGTTTCTACTTCTAAACCGTCTACCTGTCTCTTAGACCCCATCCCAACGAGGCTGCTTAAAGACGTGTTGCCTTTAATTGGCACCTCTCTGCTGGATATTGTTAATGTGTCTTTGCTAACAGGCCATGTACCACATTCCTTCAAAGTAGCTGTAATTAAACCTCTCCTGAAAAAGCCCACTCTTAATCCAGAGGTGTTGGCTAACTACAGACCAATCTCTAACCTTCCCTTCTTCTCTAGGATCCTTGAGAAATTAGTCGCAAATCAGTTGTGCGACTTCCTACATCAGAATAGTTTATTTGAGGAGTTTCAGTCAGGATTTAGAAAACACCACAGCACAGAGACAGCACTGGTGAAAATTACAAATGACCTCCTAATTGCATCAGATAAAGGACTGATCTCCGTACTGGTATTATTAGACCTTAGTGCTGCGTTCGACACCATTGATCATGACATCCTATTACAGAGACTGGATCAGTCGATTGGCATTTCAGGTACCGCACTAAGTTGGTTTAAATCCTATTTATCAGATCAATCTCAATTTGTATTTGTAAACGATGAAGCCTCAATGACCACCAACGTTAATCACGGAGTTCCACAAGGTTCTGTGCTTGGACCAATTTTATTTACCTTATATATGCTTCCTTTGGGCAATATTATCAGGAAACACTGCATAAACTTTCATTGCTATGCAGACGATACTCAATTATATCTATCGATCAAACCAGAGGAGACCAACCAGCTCGCTAAAATTCAAGAATGTCTTAAAGACATAAAAACATGGATGACCTGCAACTTCCTGATGTTAAACTCAGACAAAACTGGGCCCTGAACACCTCAGAGATCAATTATCTGGTGATGTGGTTTCTGTAGATGGCATTTCCCTGGCATCCAACACCACTGTAAAAAATCTAGGCGTTATCTTTGACCGAGACTTGTCCTTTAACTCCCACGTTAAGCAAATCTCAAGGATTTCATTTTTTCATCTACGTAACATTTCAAAAATCAGGCACATCTTGTCTCAAAAAGATGCAGAAAAGCTGGTTCACGCGTTTGTTACTTCCAGACTAGATTACTGCAACTCCTTATTATCAGGCTGCTCTAATAAGTCTCTTAAATCCCTCCAGTTGATCCAGAATGCTGCAGCTCGTGTACTCACAAAAACTAAGAAAAGAGATCACATTACTCCTGTATTAGCTGCGCTGCACTGACTCCCTGTAAAATCAAGAATCACATTTAAAATTCTTCTCCTCACCTACAAAGCCTTGATTGGTGATGCACCATCATATCTTAAGGAGCTTGTAGTACCATATTGCCCAATAGAGAGCTGCGCTCACTAAATGCGGGGCTACTTGTGGTTCCTAGAGTCCTAAAAAGTAGGATGGGAGCAAGAGCCTTCAGTTATCAAGCTCCTCTTTTATGGAACCAGCTTCCACTTTCAGTCCGGGAGGCAGACACGGTCACCTCATTCAAGAATAGACTTAAGACTTTCCTGTTTGATAGTGCTTATAGTTAGGGCTGAATCAGGTTTGCCCTGGTCGAGCCCCTTGATATGATACCATAGGCTTATAGGCTGCTGGGGGATGTTTTAGGATACACTGAGCACCTATCTCATCTTCTCTCTCTCCTTATGGATGAATTTACATCTCTCCATTGCACCTTATTAACTCTGCTTCCTCCCCGGAGTCGTTGTGACTTCACGTCTCATAGGGTCCATTGGACCTGGAGGTGTCTGATGCCTGGTGAGCCGGCCTCCCGCGTTGGCCCTGCTGATGCCCCGCCCCCTCCTCTCTACCTCCTTCTGTTTCATGGACTGGAGTTCCATTCATACATTGTCATATTCATGTAATGTGTTTATGTAACTTTGTAAATGCTGTTCATTCTGTACACATGACATCTATTGCTTCTGTCCATCCGGGGAGAGGGATCCTCCTCTGTTGCTCTCCTGAAGGTTTCTTCCCTTTTTTCCCTGTCAAAGGTTATTTTTGGGGAGTTTTTCCTGATTCGATGTGAGGTCCTGGGACAGGGATGTCGTATGTGTACAGATTGTAAAGCCCTCTGAGGCAAATTTGTAATTTGTGATATTGGGCTATACAAAATAAACTGAATTGAATTGAAATTGAAATGTGTGTGTATGTATGTATGTATGTATGTATGTATGTATGTATGTATGTGTGTATGTATGTGTGTATGTATGTATGTGTGTATGTGGATTTGAATGTCCATTTGATACCTTCAGCGTGCATCGAATGCTGGATCTTGCTGAGGTTAAGTTGTGTAAGTGCTTCACAACGCTCCTGTTCTGTCCCAATTAAATTTTACCGTTGTCAGAAACAATCTCCTTAACTTGGCCTAGTCTGCAGATAAATCGTCGGAGTGCAGAAATGCAGGAGTCTGTAACCATTGATCGAGACTTGTCCTTTAACTCCCACGTTAAGCAAATCTCAAGGACTGCATTTTTTCATCTACGTAACATTTAAAAACTCAGGCACATCTTGTCCCAAAAAGATGCAGAAAAGCTGGTTCACACGTTTGTTACTTCCAGACTAGATTACTGCAACTCCTTATTAGCAGGCTGCTCTAATAAGTCTCTAAAATCCCTCCAGTTAATCTAGAATGCTGCAGCTCGTGTACTCACAAAAACTAAGAAAAGAGATCACATTACTGCTGTATTAGCTGCTCTGCACTGGCTCCCTGTAAAATCAAGAATCACATTTAAAGTTCTTCTCCTCACCTACAAAGCCTTTGATTGTTGATGTACCATCATATCTTAAGGAGCTTGTAGTACCATATTGCCCCACTACAGAGCTGCGCTCACTAAATGCGGGGCTACTCGTGTCTGATGCCTGTTGAGCCGGCCTCCTGCCATGGCCCTGCTGATGTGCCTCGCCGCCCCTCCTCTCTACCTCCTTCTGTTTCATGGATTGGAGTTCCATTTATACATTGTCATATTCATGTAATGTGTTTATGTAACTTTGTAATGCTGTTTATTCTGTACACATGACATCTATTGCATCTGTCCATCCGGGGAGAGGGATCCTCTTCTGTTGCTCTCCTGAAGGTTTCTTCCCTGTGAAAGGTTATTTTTGGGGAGTTTTTCCTGATTCGATGTTAGGTCCTGGGACAGGGATGTCGTATGTGTATTGATTGTAAAGTCCTCTGAGGCAAATTTGTAATTTGTGATATTGGGCTATACAAAATAAACTGAATTGAATTGAATTGCCTTCCCGATCACAAACAGCCCTCTGTGGCAAATTCGTAATTTGTGATATTGGGCTATATAAAATAAACTGAATTGAAACACCATGTGAGTCCACTGTTACTGGTCAGTTTCAAATAGCTGACTGTCCCGTAACCTCGCTCACTTGCATTGCAGACGTGGTGCATCTGTGCTCTAGTGACTTCTCCTGATTGTTAGGCTGGAAATCAGGTTAAGATCTTTCAGCCACTCTTTCCATCGATCTGTGTCGATGTGTCTGTGTGGATGGGATGAATCGATACCAACTGGCAGTTGGTATCGATTCATCCCATCCACAATTTAGCTTGCATAGGTCCTGCAGTATTCCTTTCCCTGTCAGCATGACTGGTGCTATATGAACCCAAGAGGATCGTATACTGAGTTCAACACGGACAAAATGCTTCTGCGGGTGACTGATGGTTGTTTCGGGGTGATCGAAAAGAAGAACGTGTCTGACTCAATGTCCCATCTCATGCCAAGAGCCCTTTCTATTGGCAGTTTGTCTTTGTCGAGGTCTAGATCTTTGACCTCTTTTGCTCTCTCTTCAGCTGGAACAGAGGCAAGGACTGCCCGACTGTTACTGCTCCATTTGGTGAGTTTAAATCCTTCTGTAGTACATACTGATCTGAGCTTTCACCAGACAGATTTCTTGGCTCTCTCTTGGCTCTTGACCACTGTCTCAAATCTGTCACAAACGAGTTGCGACGAATGGTGTTGAGAACTTCAGTACTACACTTTCCTTCATTATCATCAGCTGTCCACTTCAGTGCGAAATTGGCACAGCTCGGGGATGAAACCGCTCCAAAGAGATGCACCGTCATCCGGTACTCTGCTAGCAGTTGGTTGGTGTCGCCGCCTGGTCACCAGAGGAATCTGAGGAAGTCCACATCATGTTTAGGTATTCTTACTTGATGGAACATTCCTTCGATGTCCCCCATCACGGCTACTGGTTCCTGTCGGAATCTGAGGAGTACACCCAACAAAGTGTTCGTAAGGTCAGGACCCTGCAGGAGCTCACGATTCAGGGAAGTTCCTTGGAATGAAGAGGTACAATCGAACACCACCCGGATTGTCTTTTTTCTTTTGTGGTAGACACCATGGTAAGGAATGTACCACAGTCTTCCATCTTTCCGGGGGAGTTGTTCCTCTGGCACTCGTTCTGCATGCCCTTTCCTCAAGACATCACTCATGAAGCCAATATAGTCTTTCCGAAAGGCTTCATCTTTCTCGAATCTGCGGGCAAGACTTAATACTCTTTGGTCCGCCACTTTCCTGTTGTTTGGCAGGCTGATGTTATCCTGACGGAATGGAAGTCATATTTCATGGTGGCCATCTTTCCTTTTGACTGAGCTGTTCATCACATGCAATAATTTCTTGTCTTCAAATGAGTGTTCTTGTTTTTCATTGTACGCCAACTCTGATAAGTCCTGGTTGTATTGGTGTATAAGGAGCTCTTCCAGCCTGACCAGATATTCCATTGGACATTATCCGTGGTCGACCATGCTCATCCTTAGGTGCCGTACTGCCGAGAGGTCCATTTATAGTCCAACCTAGGCATGTTAGCACTGCGTAGGGCCCCTCCCCTTGGCTATTGATCGCTCTCAATGGCTTCATAGCCTTTGGGACATTTACACCGATCAATAGGCCTACTTCTGGCTTGATGGAACCTAAGTGGACCTCCTTTAGATAAGACCATCCTTTTATGTCTATTTCTGTAGGAATGTTCTCTTGACTGACAGGAATGGCATTTTGTGTGAAGACTTAAGGAAGCCCTATGAAGCTGTCGCCTACCAGGCTGCATTTCTAGTCCTCTTATCACATGGGTTTACACAGGTTTTTCATGACCCATCGTTCGGAGTAAGATCTCCATTTTCTTTCCTCTGACAGACAGCTGTTCCATCAGTTTCTTCGTGACAAAAGTAGCAGTGCTTCCAGGGTCTAAAAACGCATATCAAACAGCTGCCTTTATGTGCCTTCACCTTTACAGGTACCACTGCTAACTTGTAGTCTGTGGTTCTGCTGATGACACCATAGCAATTTGTGCTGCCGATGAAACTTTAGCAATCCAATTGCTTCTGGTGTCTGAATCCCTGCTTCGCTGCCAGCTTGGTATTTCCTGGAGTAAAGTTCTCTATATGCAAGGCAGTGGTGTATTTCTTCTCACAGGAACGACACCTGAGACGTTTCTTGCATTCTTTACTCCTATGACCTCTGACCAAGCAGGCAAAGCAGAGTCCATTTTTCTTTAGCTCAACTTTCTCCTTGTGGGGAATCTTTGCTATTATTTCACATGTTTCCATCACATGATCTTTACAGAAAGCACATGGCTTGACGAAAGCGTCTATGGTTGTACGGGTGCCCTCTGGCCTGTCTGCCCTTTCCCGTGCATTAGTGTTCTAGTAGGTTTCTGTCTTGGGCACGACAGTCGTAGCAAAGCTTTTCTTGCTGCCAGATCTCACATACGGTAAGTCTCTTTTGGATATTCTCCCATTTGTGCTTACGGCAGTGTCCTGGATATCCCCGAAGACGGGATCTTGAATGATTCTGACCTGTTTTTCCATAAACAGAACAAGGTCATGGAATTTAGGTCTCTGCTGTGTTCTTTCAGTGATGTCACATGCAGCAGACCTCCATTTCTCTCGAAGCTTAAATGGGCATTTGAAAACAAGTCTTTTCATGTTAGATGGTGAGTCCAGCTCGGACATGTATGGGAGGTCCTGAACTGCATTACCACAGCCTCTCAGATAGAGGGCGTAGCTATGAAGTGCCTTTCCATCATCTGTACGTATTTGGTTCCAATTTAAAGCCTTTTCAACATATGCAGATATGATTTTGAAATCATCACCAAAGTGATATTTAAGTTGGCGCTTTGCTTCCTCGTAACCAGTTGTGGCGCTCATGTGAAAGCAGCTTTGAACTAGTTCTTTTGGCTGTCCAACAGTATACTGCTCCAGTCGATACAAGTAAGTCAATCCTCGTTACTGTTGGGTTTGTCTTCGATGTTGTGCCTTCATGAATGGCCTGAAAGTGAGAGGATCTCCGTTAAACACCAGCACCTCCCTTCTTGGGAATTTAGATTATTTCTGCTGGCTCACTAACAGGTCTGTCAAGTCTGTCTGTCTTTGTACAATGTTTGTGAGATCGATGCTCTGAGCTATTTCACTTCTGGGAGTGTGTTCGCTTCATCTGCGTGGTCCATCAGAAACCGCAGCGTCAGGGTGCGGTTTGTAGCCCTTGGTGGTTGCTCAGACCCTTTTGTGATTCCAGTTAGTTGTGGGTATCGAGTGTGCATCAATCTTTGTAAGGGTGTTTTAGATATGGTTCCTAGCCGTGCATACTCCAGTTGTGCTAGACTTTTTTCCATTTTGTCAGAAGCTTCATCACTTTCAAATTCCTCTATAGCCTTGCATCAGCTGCAGCAATATCTGCTTCCAACTCCAAGGATTCAATATTTAAATCCAGTGACGCTTCCCTGTTTCCAGTTCCTGTTTCTTTTTAAGAGCTTCTGAAACCACGGATGAAGATTTTGAACTTTTGGAACCGTTAGAACTCCTTGAGCCAGTCTGTAAGGCACTGTCCCCAACATCCACAAGAGTCTGTGGGTCAGGCTGAGGTTTTATCCATTGATCCACCTCAGTCAGAAAAGCCTCATAATCAGCCAATTTTGGCTCATACCAATCCAAAGTTTCATTGATTCTCACATCCTAAGGCAGCAGTGTCTGAACAGATTCATGACACCTTTTAAATTCTTCCAGCAGTCTTAGAAATTCATGTGAGGCTTCATTAACATTGCCAACATCAGCACCCTCTTTCACCATTGTTTTTATTTCATTCATTTTTCGTGTATAGTGTGAGTTTCCCTCTTCGTGTTGCACTGAGTGACGTAAACACTCAGTGACTCCCCCTTGACTTCCTTCTGACATTATTATTTCACTTTTCGTTCTCAGCAAATAATATTCGTTTGTACAGGTCTTTCGAAGTAAGTCCGACAGCTTTTGTTTGAATATTCGTTAGTATTTCCGTTACTTCTTTCATTCGCACGGCTGTGCTTTGTCTTTGTTTACGTGCAGCGATATTGATCCGGGGTGTCCTGCAACCTATGGTTTCAGTGAATTTGTAATTTATAGGCAGTTTATGGATTTATTTGTCTGCTAATCAAACATTTTGTTTCCTTTGTGAGTTTTAATGTTTGATCGTAACCAGGTTCAGAAAACAGCGCATCCGCTCGTTTACTCACGCTACCGGTGCTATCAGGTTCTGGCTGCAGTCCAGATCAATCTAACCCACAGTGACTCAGGTTCACCTTCGTTTGTTTCCACGTTGAGTGGCGTCCTTTCAGGCGTTCAGATGAGCTATTTATCAACTTATTGTAGGAGCGGTCAGTAAATTAACACGCATTCTCTCGTAGTGTCACTTCAAAACTTTCTTTTATTGCATAACAGAAACAGAAATGAAACTCATTCTAAACAGAAAAACCTTGCTTTGTCTTAAATGCGGTTGAAAAATAGTTAGCCCTTCCGCTCTCTTGCCAAACACACACCTGACTGTACTCAGGTGACGTCTACATATACTGTATATATGTATAACGCCCCCCAGAAATCATCATTGCATCATCACCATCATAATCATTTCAGCAACATGTAAACATGATCAACAGTATCACATTATGATCAGCATAATAGGCAGTAGCATGAAATAGGCAGTGTGTGTGTGTGTATGTATGTATGTATTTGTGTGTGTATGTATGTATGTGTGTATGTATGTATGTATGTGTGTGTGTGTATGTATGTATGTGTGTGTACGTATGTATGTATGTGTGTGTGCATGTATGTATGTATGTATGTGTGTGTACGTATGTATGTATGTGTGTGTGCATGTATGTATGTGTGTATGTATGTATGAATGTGTGTGTGTGTATGTATGTATGTGGATGCATGTATGTATGTGTGTATGTATGTATGAATGTGTGTGTATGTGTGTGCATGCATGTATGTATGTATGCATGTATGTATGTAGTGTGTATGCATGTATGTATGTATGTGTATGTTTGTATGTGTATATATGTATGTGTGTGTATGTATGTATATGTATATATGCATGTATGTATGTGTGTATGTGTATGTGTGTATGTATGTGTGTATGTATGCATGTATGTGTGTATGTATGCATGTATGTATGTATGCATGCATGTATGTATGTATGTATGTGTTTGCATGCGTGTGTGTATGTGTGTGTATGTATGTATGCATGTATGTATGTGTGTGCATGCATGTACGTATGTATATATGTATGTGTATGCATATGTGTGTATGCATGTATGTATGTGTGTGTATGTTTGCATGTGTGTGTGTGTGTGTATGCATGTATGTATCTGTGTGTGTGTGTGTGTATGTATGCATGTATTTATGTGTATGTGTATGTATGCATGTATGTATGTGTGTGTATGTTTGCATGTGTGTGTATGTATGTGTGTATGCATGTATGTATGCATGTATGTATCTGTGTGTGTGTATGTATGTGTGTATGCATGTGTGTATGCATGTATTTATGTGTGTATGTATGTGTATGTACGTATGTATGAATGTGTGTGTGTATGTATGTGTGTGCATGCATGTATGTATGTGTGTATGCATGTATGTATGTGTGTATGTGTGTATGTATGTATGTGTGTGTATGTATCCATGTATGTATGCATGCATGTATGTGTGTATGCATGCATGTATGTATGTATGTATGTTTGCATGTATGTGTGTATATATGTATGTGTGTATGTATGCATGTATGTATGTATATGTGTGTGTATGTGTGGAAGCCAGGGACCAAAGTCATATGCATCCCGGGGGCCAGAGCGGGCGACATTGAATCTTGTTTAAAACTGCTGGCTAAAGATGAGCGTAGTTACAGTAAGATTATAATACACGCCGGCGGTAATGACTCCCGACTGCGGCGGTCGGAGGTCACTAAAATTAATGTGGAATCGGTGTGTACTTATGCCAAGACAATGTCGGACACCGTAGTTTTCTCTGGCCCTCTCCCCAATCTGATCAATGATGACATGTATAGCCGCATGTCGTCGTTCAACTGCTGGTTGTCCAGGTGGTGCCCAGCAAACAATGTGGGCTACATAGATAACTGGCAGACTTTCTGGGGAAAGCCTGATCTGATGAGTCGAGACGGCATTCATCCCACTTGGGATGGAGCGCGTCTCATTTCTGCGAACATGGCGAAGTTGATTAGCGGACTTAATCCATGACCCAGAGTTCAGATCAGGAAGCGGAAGCAGAGTTGTAGTCTTCCACCCTTCTCTGCACTTCCATTCGAGCAGTTACCCACCCTTAACCTTAACTCTATAGAGACTGTGTCTGTCCCACGGCCACTTAAATTAATTAAATCAAAAGTAACCAGAAGAGGAGTCATACAAAATAACCTCATAAAGGTTAACATCACTACTGCAACAGTGCAACAAAAGAAGATAATTAAATGTGGACTCCTAAATATTAGATCTCTGTCATCTAAAGCTGTATTAGTAAATGATTTAATATCAGACAATCACATTGATTTATTGTGTCTTACTGAAACCTGGCTGAGGCATGAAGAATATGTCAACCTAAATGAATCAACTCCTCCAAGTCATATTAATACTCACATTCCTCGAGGCACCGGCCGAGGAGGTGGAGTAGCAGCCATCTTTGACTCAAGCCTATTAATGAATCCTAAACCTAAACTAAACTACAACTCATTTGAAAGCCTTGTTCTTAGTCTTTCACATCCAACCTGTAAAACATTACAGCCAATTCTATTTGTTATACTGTATCGGCCACCAGGTCCATATTCAAAATTTATATCTGAATTTTCTGAGTGTTTATCAAGTTTAGTCCTTAAAACTGATAAGGTTATTATTGTAGGAGATTTTAATATTCATGTGGATATTGACAATGATTGCCTTAGTACTGCATTTATCTCATTGTTGGACTCGATTGGCTTCTGTCAGAGAGTACAGAAACCCACTCACTGCTTTGGCCACACCCTCGACCTTGTTCTTACATATGGCATTGACATTGAGCATTTGGAGGTCTTCCCACAGAACCCTCTTCTGTCAGACCATTACCTCATAACTTTTGAGTTTATACTCCCGGAGTATACACCGTTAGTCAAAAGTTTCTACACCAGATGTCTAACTGACAGTGCTGTAGCTAAATTTATAGAAGCGATTCCTTCTGCATTTGATTCAATACCACGTCTCAATGTGACGGAGGACTCCTGTGCTAACTTTAGTCCGTCCCAGATTGATCATATTGTCGATAGTGCTACAGGCTCACTGAGAATGACACTAGACTTGATAGCCCCACTGAAGAAAAAGACAGTGAGGCAAAGGAGGTTTGCTCCCTGGTATAACCCTCAGACCCGCGACCTAAAGCAAACTTCACGAAAGCTTGAAAGCATATGGCGTTCCACCAATCTGGAAGAATCACGCTTAGTTTGGCGAGATAGTCTTACAACATATAAAAAGGCTCTCCGTAATGCCAGAGCAGCCTATTACTCATCAGTAATAGAGAAAAATAAGAACAACCCCAGGGTTCTCTTTAGCATTGTAGCCAGGCTGACAGAGAGTCACAGCTCTGTGGAGCCGTGTATTCCTATAGACCTCAGTAGTAATGACTTCATGAACTTCTTCAATGAAAAGATTTTAACTATTAGAGGCAAGATTGATGCTCTCTTGCCCTTAACTACTACCGATCTGTCATCAAGAGGAGTGGCCTTGGAAACGGCTGTATGCCCTGGTGTATATTTGGATAGCTTTTCTCCCATTAACCTAGACCAATTGTCCTCAATGGTTTCTACTTCTAAACCGTCTACCTGTCTCTTAGACCCCATCCCAACGAGGCTGCTTAAAGACGTGTTGCCTTTAATTGGCACCTCTCTGCTGGATATTGTTAATGTGTCTTTGCTAACAGGCCATGTAACACATTCCTTCAAAGTAGCTGTAATTAAACCTCTCCTGAAAAAGCCCACTCTTAATCCAGAGGTGTTGGCTAACTACAGACCAATCTCTAACCTTCCCTTCTTCTCTAAGATCCTTGAGAAAGTAGTCGCAAATCAGTTGTGCGACTTCCTACATCAGAATAGTTTATTTGAGGAGTTTCAGTCAGGATTTAGAAAACACCACAGCACAGAGACAGCACTGGTGAAAATTACAAATGACCTCCTAATTGCATCAGATAAAGAACTCATCTCCGTACTGGTATTATTAGACCTTAGTGCTGCGTTCGACACCATTGATCATGACATCCTATTACAGAGACTGGATCAGTCGATTGGCATTTCAGGTACCGCACTAAGTTGGTTTAAATCCTATTTATCAGATCGATCTCAATTTGTATTTGTAAACGATGAAGCCTCAATGACCACCAACGTTAATCACGGAGTTCCACAAGGTTCTGTGCTTGGACCAATTTTATTTACCTTATATATGCTTCCTTTGGGCAATATTATCAGGAAACACTGCATAAACTTTCATTGCTATGCAGACGATACTCAATTATATCTATCGATCAAACCAGAGGAGACCAACCAGCTCGCTAAAATTCAAGAATGTCTTAAAGACATAAAAACATGGATGACCTGCAACTTCCTGATGTTAAACTCAGACAAAACTGAAGTTATTTTACTGGGCCCTGAACACCTCAGAGATCAATTATCTGGTGATGTGGTTTCTGTAGATGGCATTTCCCTCGCATCCAACACCACTGTAAAGAATCTAGGCGTTATCTTTGACCGAGACTTGTCCTTTAACTCCCACGTTAAGCAAATCTCAAGGATTGCATTTTTTCATCTACGTAACATTTAAAAAATCAGGCACATCTTGTCTCAAAAAGATGCAGAAAAGCTGGTTCACGCGTTTGTTACTTCCAGACTAGATTACTGCAACTCCTTATTATCAGGCTGCCCTAATAAGTCTCTTAAATCCCTCCAGTTGATCCAGAATGCTGCAGCTCGTGTACTTCCAAATCTAAGAAAAGAGACCACATTACTCCTGTATTAGCTGCGCTGCACTGGCTCCCTGTAAAATCAAGAATCACATTTAAAATTCTTCTCCTCACCTACAAAGCCTTGATTGGTGATGCACCATCATATCTTAAGGAGCTTGTAGTACCATATTGCCCCACTAGAGAGCTGCGCTCACTAAATGCGGGGCTACTTGTGGTTCCTAGAGTCCTAAAAAGTAGGATGGGAGCAAGAGCCTTCAGTTATCAAGCTCCTCTTTTATGGAACCAGCTTCCACTTTCAGTCCGGGAGGCAGACACAGTCACCTCATTCAAGAATAGACTTAAGACTTTCCTGTTTGATAGTGCTTATAGTTAGGGCTGAATCAGGTTTGCCCTGGTCGAGCCCCTTGATATGCTGCTATAGGCTGCTGGGGGATGTTTTAGGATACACTGAGCACCTCTCTCCTCTTCTCTCTCTCCTTATGGATACATTTACATCTCTCCATTGCACCTTATTAACTCTGCTTCCTCCCCGGAGTCGTTGTGACTTCACGTCTCATAGGGTCCATTGGACCTGGAGGTGTCTGATGCCTGGTGAGCCGGCCTCCCACCTTGGCCCTACTGATGCCCCGCCCCCTCCTCTCTACCTCCTTCTGTTTCATGGATTGGAGTTCCATTGTCATATTCATGTAATGTGTTTATGTAACTTTGTAAATGCTGTTCATTCTGTACACATGACATCTATTGCTTCTGTCCATCCGGGGAGAGGGATCCTCCTCTGTTGCTCTCCTGAAGGTTTCTTCCCTTTTTTCCCTGTGAAAGGTTATTTTTGGGGAGTTTTTCCTGATTCGATGTGAGGTCCTGGGACAGGGATGTCGTATGTGTACAGATTGTAAAGCCCTCTGAGGCAAATTTGTGATATTGGGCTATACAAAATAAACTGAATTGAATTGAATTGAATTGTATGTATGTGTGTGTATGTTTGTATGAATGCATGTATGTATGTATATATGTATGTGTATGCATGTATGTATGTGTGTATGAATGTATGCATGTATATATGTATATGTGTATGCATGTATGTAAGTATGTATGTATGCATGCATGTATGTATATATGTATGTGTATGCATGTATGTATGTACACATATGTATGTATATGCGTGTATGTGTGTATGCATGTATGTATGCATGTAAGTATGTATGTATCCGTGTGTTTGTATGTATGTGTGTGTATGTATGTGTGTATGTATGCATGCATGTATGTATATATGTATGTGTATATGTATGTGTATGCATGTATGTATATATGTATGTGTATGCATGTGTGTGTGTATTTATGTGTGTATGTATGTATGTGTATGTATGCATGTATGTGTGTGTATGTTTGTGTGTGTGTATGTGTGTATGCATGTATGTATCTGTGTGTGTGTGTGTATGTATGTGTGTATGCATGTATTTATGTGTGTATGTATGTATGTGTATGTATGCATGTATGTATGTGTGTGTATGTTTGCATGTGTGTGTATGTGTGTGTGTATGCATGTATGTATGCATGTTTGCATGTATGTATCTGTGTGTGTGTATCTATGCATGTATTTATGTGTGTATGTGTATGAATGCATGTATGTATGTATGTGTGTGTATGTTTGCATGTATGTGTGTATATATGTATGTGTGTATGTATGCATATATGTATGTATGTGTGTATGTATGTATGTATGCATGTATGTATGTGTGTATGAATGTATGCATGCATGTATGTATATATGTATGTGTATATGTATGTGTATGCATGTATGTGTGTATGTATGTATGCATGCATGTATGTATATATGTATGTGTATATGTATGTGTATGCATGTATGTATGTGTGTATGAATGTATGCATGCATGTATGTATATATGTATGTGTATGCATGTATGTATGTACACGTATGTATGTATGTGTGTATGCATGTGTGTATGCATGTATGTATGTATGCATGCATGTACGTATATATGTATTTGTATGCATGTATGTATGTACACGTATGTATGTATGTGTATGCATGTGTGTATGTATGCATGTATGTATGTGTGTATGTATGTATGCATGCATGTATGTATATATGTATGTGTATGCATGTATGTATGTACACGTATGTATGTATATGCGTGTATGTATGTATGTGTGTATGCATGTGTGTATGCATGTATGTGTGTATGTATCATCCGGGGAGAGGGATCCTCCTCTGTTGCTCTCCTGAAGGTTTCTTCCCTTTTTTCCCTGTCAACGGTTATTTTTGAGGGAGTTCTTCCTGATTCAACGTGAGGTCCTGGGACAGGGATGTTGTATGTGTACAGATTGTAAAGCCCTCTGAGGCAAATTTGTCATTTGTGATATTGGGCTATACAAAATAAACAGAATTTAATTTAATTGAATGAATGCATGTATGTATGTGTGAATGTATGCATGTTTGCATGTATGCATGTATGTATCTGTGTGTATGTATCTGTGTGTATGCATGTGTATATGTATGTATTTATGTGTGTATGTATGTATGTGTGTATGTTTGCATGTAAGTGTGTATGTATGTATGTGTGTATGCATGCATGTACTGTATGTATGTTTGTTTGTATGCATGTATGTGTGTATGTATGCATGTATGTATGTATGTTTGCATGTATGTGTGTATGTATGTATGTATGTGTGTATGCACGTATGTATGTGTGTATGTATGTATGCATGCATGTTTGTATGTATGTATATATGTATGTGTATGTATGTATGTATGTGTGTATGTATGTATGTATGTGTATGTATGTGTGTGTATGTTTGCATGTGTGTGTGTATGTATGTATGCATGCAGGTATTTATGTATGTGTATGTTTGTACGTATGTGTATATATGTATGTGTGTATGTATGTATGTATATGTATGTATGCATGCATATGCATGTGTGTATGTATGAATGTGTGTGTATGTATGTATGTGTGCATGTATGTATGTGTGTGTGTATGTATCCATGTATGTATGCATGCATGTATGTGTGCATGCATGTATGTATTTATGTATGTATGTTTGCATGTTTGTGTGTATATATGTATGTATGTATGCATGTATGTATGTGTATGTTTGCATGTATGTATGTGTATGCATGTATGTATATGTGTGTGTATGTATGTGTGTGTATGTATGTGTGTATGCATGTATGTGTGTGTATGTTTGCATGTATGTGTGTATGTATGTATGTATGCATGCATGCATGTATGTATGTATGTATGTATGTATAAATGTATATGTATGTGTATGCATGTATGTGTGCATGTGTATGCGTGCGTGTATTTATGTGTGTATGTATGTATGTATGTGTATGTATGCATGTATGTGTGTGTGTATGTTTGCATGTGTGTGTGTGTATGTGTGTATGCATGTATGTATGCATGTATGTATGCATGTTTGCATGTATGTATCTGTGTGTGTGTGTGTATGTATGCATGTATTTATGTGTGTGTGTGTATGTATTTGTGTATGCATGTGTCTATGCATGTATTTATGTGTGTATGTATGTGTATGTACGTATGTATGAATGTGTGTGTGTGTATGTATGTGTGTGCATGCATGTATGTATGTGTGTATGCATGTATGTATGTGTGTATGTATGTTTGTATGTATGTATGTATGCATGTATGTGTGTATGTTTGCATTCTTCTTTTTCAGTGAAATGGGCTGTGTGTGTGTGTGTATGTATGCATATATTCATGTGTGTATGTGTATGTATGCATGTATGTATGTGTGTGTTTGTGAAATGGGCTTCATACAAGATCCACTCTTGCA
Source organism: Cyclopterus lumpus (assembly GCF_009769545.1). Classification (NCBI taxonomy): domain Eukaryota; kingdom Metazoa; phylum Chordata; class Actinopteri; order Perciformes; family Cyclopteridae; genus Cyclopterus; species Cyclopterus lumpus. The sequence continues at coordinate 4,638,100 of NC_046969.1, read as the reverse complement.
TTCTCAATAATTTTGGAGAACGTGCTGCATTCACCCATTTCCTTGTATTTTTTATTTCCTCTGAAGTACGGACACATTTTATGAGTGTTCCAGACTGTTTCAACAGTCATGTGACAACAGTCCATAAGGTTTCTTTTCCTCCCTGCCTACCTGGGTACCAAACTTCTGCTGGTCAGTGAGTTGTTTGACACCTCATCTTGTGTTTACTGGGGTTCCACATTTTGTAACAGCAGGACGCAAAGCCCTACATGGTATTATTGCGGTGTTGATTATGCCAATCACAATTCTCCCAAAGGCTCCATCAAGCAAAGGTGGAAGTCATAGTGTTCACGCTGGCACAGTTATCTGAAGTTAGGAGTGTTTGCTGAATCTGACGTGGCTCACTCCTACGAGCTCAACAAACGGAAAAAACTGAGTAAATTGAGATATCACGAAAGTGTAGATGCATGAGGCCGTACCTGTGTGGATGGAGGAATGTGTTTGGGGAAGTCCCTCAGGCTGGTGGACCCACACTCTACTGTGAGGCTGTAGCAGCGACAGCGCACAGGGCAGGACGGAGATGCTCGACTCGGAGTGTGCAGGGACAGAAGAAGCACCGAGAGAGGAAGCCCCCAAAGCACAGCCATCACATCAACGGTCCGGACTGAGGAGGTGAAATCATAATGAATATTGACTGATACTCTGCATTAACAACTGAGCTCAGCTTCTATTCAATTCAATTCAGTTGATTTTCTGTAGCCCAGAATCACAAATTACAAACTCCCCTCAGAGGGCTTTACAATCTGTACACATACGACATCTCTGACCTTTGACCTCACATCGGATCAGGAAAAAAAAATTTAAAAATAGAAAAAACCCTTTCACAAGGAAAAAAGGGAAGAAACCTTCAGGAGAGCAAGAGAGGAGGATCAGAGTTACAACACATTCAATGAATATGACAAATTATGAATACTGTAACACTGTTCATTCTGTACACATGACATCTATTGCTTCTGTCCATCCGGGAAATAAGAAATGTCAATATGACATTTAGAAATGTAGTTTGTCTAGACTAGAGGGCCCTGACAACTTTATTTTTCAATGTAAAATGGTATTAGCCTACATATCTTGGTCACAACTGAACATTTTTACGACACAAATAGTGTAACAAACGTTCTGGAACATGGAACACTACTTTGGTATGTTGAGGAAGACAATACTACTTTGGTATGTTGAGGAAGACAATACTACGTTGGTATGTTGAGGAAGACAATACTACTTTGGTATGTTGAGGAAGACAATACTACTTTGTTATGTTGAGGAAGACAATACTACTTTGGTATGTTGAGGAAGACAATACTACGTTGGTATGTTGAGGAAGACAATACTACGTTGGTATGTTGAGGAAGACAACATTACTTTGGTATGTTGAGGAAGACAATACTACTTTGGTATGTTGAGGAGGACAATACTACTTTGGTATGTTGAGGAAGACAATGCTACGTTGGTATGTTGAGGAAGACAACATTACTTTGGTGTGTTGAGGAAGACAATACTACGTTGGTGTGTTGAGGAAGACAATACTACTTTGGTATGGTATGTTGAGGAAGACAATACTACTTTGGTATATTGAGGAGGACAATACTACTTTGGTATGTTAAGGAAGACAACACTACGTTGGTATGTTAAGGAAGACAATACTACTTTGGTATGTTGAGGAAGACGATACTACGTTGGTATGTTGAGGAAGACAACATTACTTTGGTGTGTTGAGGAAGACAATACTACGTTGGTGTGTTGAGGAAGACAATACTACTTTGGTATGGTATGTTGAGGAAGACAATACTACTTTGGTATATTGAGGAGGACAATACTACTTTGGTATGTTAAGGAAGACAATACTACGTTGGTATGTTGAGGAAGACAATACTACTTTGGTATGGTATGTTGATGAGGACAATACTAATTTGGTATATTGAGGAGGACAATACTACGTTGGTATGTTGAGGAAGACAATACTACTTTGGTATGTTGAGGAGGACAATACTACTTTGGTATGTATGTTGAGGAAGACAATACTACTTTAGTATGTTGAGGAAGACAATACTACTTTGGTATGTTGAGGAAGACAATATTACTTTGGTATGTTGAGAAAGACAATACTACGTTGGTATGTTGAGGAAGACAATATTACTTTGGTATGTTGAGGAAGACAATATTACTTTGGTATGTTGAGGAAGACAATATTACTTTGGTATGTTGAGGATTACAATACTACTTTGGTATGGTATATTGAGGAAGACAATACTACTTTAGTATGTTGAGGAAGACAATACTACTTTGGTATGTTGAAGAAGACAATATTACTTTGGTATGTTGAGGAAGACAATACTACATTGGTATGTTGAGGCAGACAATACTACTTTGGTATGTTAAGGAAGACAATACTACGTTGGTATGTTGAGGAAGGCAATACTACGTTGGTATGTTGAGGAAGACAATATTACTTTGGTATGGTATGTTGAGGAAGACAATATTACTTTGGTATGATATGTTGAGGAAGACAATACTACTTTGGTATGGTATGTAGAGGAAGACAATACTACTTTTGTATGTTAAGGAAGACAATACTACTTTGGTATGTTGAGGAAGACAATACTACTTTGGTATGTATGTTGAGGAAGACAATACTACTTTAGTATGTTGAAGAAGACAATACTACTTTGGTATGTTGAGGAAGACAATATTACTTTGGTATGTTGAGAAAGACAATACTACGTTGGTATGTTGAGGCAGACAATACTACTTTGGTATGTTAAGGAAGACAATATTACGTTGGTATGTTGAGGAAGGCAATACTACGTTGGTATGTTGAGGAAGACAATACTACTTTGGTATGGTATGTTAAGGAAGACACTACTACTTTGGTTTGGTATGTTGAGGAAGACAATACTACTTTGGTATGATATGTTCATGAAGACAATACTACTTTGGTATGTTAAGGAAGACAATACTACTTTGGTATGTTGAGGAAGACAATACTATGTTGGTATGTTGAAAGACAACATTACTTTGGTATGTTGAGGAAGACAATACTAATTTGGTATGTTGAGGAAGAAAATACTACTTTGGTATGTTGAGGAGGACAATACTACTTTGGTATATTGAGGAGGACAATATTACTTTGGTATGTTGAGGAAGACAATACTACTTTGGTATGTAGAGGAAGACAATATTACTTTGGTATGTTGAGGAACAATACAAGTTCCGTGACAAATAAATCAATGCTGACTTCCTGTTTCACACCGGTACCATTCGGCGGTCCCCACGGGCGCGGATGTTTTTTTGTTGACCCATCCACCGCCCTGTGTCTGGTACATATTAGTGGATTATATACAATTATATTTTGTGGTATATCTACGAATTACATGGCAACAGTCTTTGTGTATCACTGAATAACGGTGTGACAGCTCAGACTGTGGACACTGTTTGAGAGAAAATACTTGCAGTGAAAGAAGAGGAAGAGGAATACATCCATTGTACTGACCAAAGCTTTTTTCTCAGAGACTGAGATGAATATCTGACCATATTGAGTTTGTTAGGGTTCTTATTATTAGGGTCCGAGCGACTGACGAAGTCAGTCCGAGAGGACCCTATTGAGTTTGTTAGGGTGAACATTGAGCGCATTTTGGCCCGCCTACTTAGATGTTCCGCCATTTTTAATTTTTAATAATTGACTTTCTTAACTACATGCTTGGGCCAATCTAACAAAACCTGATATCAATCAAATCATTGAAGCCAGATGACGTAGAATATGTCAACCGTTTTTTTTATATCTCATTGTGGTAAGGATCTATGGCCCAATGAACATTTTAGGGGCGTGTCTTGTTTTTCAATGCTCATAGCGTCAACACTATTGGGACTAATCACTTTGAAACATTTTTCCTAAGTGCGCATGGCATGCCTTAACTTGCAAAAGAAATCTTGTGCGATTTGAACACTAGGGGGCGCTACAGTAATTCGCCGAAGTTGGCCGTTTTTCGAGTTTTTCACTCGTTTTTGGCACTTTTCGACGTTATACGTTTAACGTTATCTCCCACAAAAATTATCCGATCGACTTCAATCTTCTTTCCAGGATGATCAGAAGGCCTTGAGCATGATTGAAAAACGTCGCTTTCACCCACTCTCACTTGTCTATAAAAATATTCCAATAAAATCCCACTTTCTGTGCATTGTTATGCTAGAGACTGTTGCTTTAACTAAACCAATCTTTCCAAAGATAATCATGCATGATGCCAGTCAAGTCCTGAACACATTTCCAAGAAGAAACATTCGAAATTGTCATTGGAATACCTACTAAAAAAATAAAATGACAAGTTTTAGACACTAATATTTTCTAGCTATACGAGTTCCGATCCATTTTTTCAGCAAACTGGTGTGTTCAAAACCAGCCCACGACAATTTTTTTTTACCTTTGATTTACATGACTTCACTTAGAGACACATGATGTATGTATTTGTTCACATTCTCAAAGTGCCACCTAGTGGCTCAACTGGACTTGCTCTAATCTGCCCCAAACTTGTCGTGCTTGTTACAAGTCACGGCCTGAGGATATCGACAAGTCTAATTTCAGTCAGTCAGAGCGCCACCTACTGGCTCAACTGGACTTGCTCTAATCTGCCCCAAACTTGTTGGGCTTGTTACAAGTCACGGCCTGAGGATATCGACAAGCTTAATTTCACTCATATTTAAAGCAGCACCCACTGGCTCAACTGGACTTGCTCGAATCTGCCCCAAACTTGTCATGCTTGTTACATGTCACGGCCTGAGGATATCGACAAGTCTAATTTCAGTCGTAGTCAGAGCGCCACCTACTGGCTCAACTAGGCTTGCTCGAATCTGCCCCAAACTCATCGTGCTTGTTACAAGTCGCGGCCTGAGGATATCGACAAGCTTATTTTCACTCGCAGTCGAGGCACCGCCTACTGGCGAAAGAATATCGGGGTTACGCGACAAACGGTAAAACGTACGACCCCGCGTTCTCGGCCGACCGGCGACCCCGACCGGCGCCCCCGACCGGCGCCCCAGACCGGCGCGGGTGAGCGAGGACCCGTTCATTGCTGCTCGCAGCTTTAATTTTCACTTATTTTATTTATTTATTTATTGTTTGGGTTAAAATAACTACATCTGTGACATTGACACCAGGTACCATTCAGTGGTCTCAATATCTTTCACATTTATCTTATTTTTTGTTAATATTTTAGCTATTACTTAATTGATATTCTGTTGTAACACTATGTATATTTTTGGCAATCATTTACAGTTTTGTCTAATGGTTTAAAATGGTTACTTAGGTCCATATCGAGGCTGGGAGCAGCCCTGCAGGTAAAATATGAAGCACGAATATCATTTACATGAACTAATATGGACACACAGTACAATAAAGCCATGTGTGGTGCTGCAGCCACATCGACAGACCGCAACAGGAGAACACGTTTGGTCCAGGACTGGACAGGCCCATCATGCTTGTGACCTCACAGCAGACAACAGACGTCCAGATGGACAAATAGATCATAAGAAAGAATTCCGATGGTGTTATTGTTGTTTCATACCTCGCTGAAAGAGGATGGAATAGACAGTGGCGCCTGCCCCGCACGACGCCTTCTCACTCCCTCCTCCTTCGTGTTTGATCCGGATCACTCCGTGTATTCTCAGTGTTGAAGACCTGCAAGCAGAAGCTCAGCAGCTGGAGGAGCCCTCAGTGCGCAGAGCACCGCGGGCCCGTCGCTTCCTCCGAGCGGGAGCGAGAGCGTCGAGCAGCGGCGCAGCAGCGAGTCCGACCCGCTGAGAACGGATCCGGTGTCTCGGTGCGATCCAACATCCAGCTGCTCCCGGACCCGGTGAACCCTCTCACTCCATTAGTCCACGCTGCTGCTCCGGAGGACTACAGTCAAGACTGAGGTCCACCAGTGGCAACACCAAAACCACTTCCGTCTCGTATTTTTCAGAATAAAAGCATCACAAAAGCGATAAAATCTATATCTGCATCACATGTGCTGCTGTTTGGTGAACACACAAGTGTAGACGTGCAGTGAGACATATTGTTACACTTAGATTGTGATGTTAGAACATTAGTAATATTAAAACAGTTCATGGTAGCTATTGTAGTTTGTGTCATGCGATATATTGTATTCCATGAGTCTACAGACCGGCCTACAGACCAGCAGCCCCACCTCCTGTAATATGGTGCATGTGGAGAATGGCATCCCAAGTGGAGAGCAGGTCCGTCTTTCAGTCAGAGGGTCAGTAGTTGGAACTCACTGACAGCCAATGAAATTGCAGCATAATTAACGCTGTCCAAGGTGCTGAAAACACAGTGGCTTTTTCAGCACAATGGCCTCAAGTGCAAGGTAAAAAAAAACACAACACAAATGTCTAAAAAACAATATAATAATTAATATAATAAAAATGAGAAAAGATATACATCTACATATTGTGAGCTATGATGTTTTGTTGTTGGGTGCTGCATGCTGTGTGGGTCTGTACATGAGTTGTGAACTAGAGCAGCATAGTCCTGGTCCACAAGCTTGAGCACGTCCTTCATCCCACAGTGTTTATTGAGCAGGTTGTCAACATCTGCCTTCATGGGGGCCGGCCACCCCGTGTGGTCCCACACAAACATTCTCCCTCCTGTTGGTGAGGACAGCAGGGGCAGAGACGGCAGAACGTGTGGTTTCTATAAAAAAAAAAAAAGACAAAGAGTACAATAAGTTATTCTGACCTACAGAAAGGAAAAGCCGTATTTCACAGACTTGAACGCTTTCCACTTTCAGATACTGACTCATGGCTAACTGGTATGTTTCTGCAACCGTCTATTCATTTACATATTGTCACATCTCGTAAGAAAAGAAAACTGCAACGTAACCATTACCCTCCTAATAAAAATAAATATGACTGAAATTCAATTTCTACTAACTAATGCTGCAGTGTCGTCCATTACTTTGTCTGTGTAATGGTTACCTGGATCTGTCTGAGGCCCGGGAGTCGTACTGGGATTACCCCCAGCAGCCTATAAACCTATAGCAGCATAGGGCTGGACCAGGGCAAACCTGATTCAGCCCTAACTATAAGCACTATTAAAGATGAAAGTCTTAAGTCTACTCTTAAATGAGGTAACTGTGTCTGCCTCCCGGACTGAAAGTGGAAGCTGGTTCCATAAAAGAGGAGCTTGATAACTGAAGGCTCTGGCTCCCATCCTAATTTGTAAGACTCTAGGAACCACAAGAGCGCAGCTCTCTAGTGGGGCAATGTGGTACTACAAGCTCCTTAAGATATGATGGTGCATCACCAATCAAGGCTTTGTAGGTGAGGAGAAGAATTTTAAATGTGATTCTTGATTTTACAGGGAGCCAGTGCAGAGCAGCTAAACCAGCAGTAATGTGATCTCTTTTCTTAGTTTTTGTGAGTACACGAGCTGCAGCATTCTGGATTAACTGGAGGGACTTTAGAGACTTATTAGAGCAGCCTGATAATAAGGAGTTGCAGTACTATGAGCTCTCTAGATAGATAGATAGATACTTTATTTATCCGTAGGGGGGAATGTGTTTGTGGCAGCAGCAAGCAAAGTTACAGACAAAACATACAAATATTAACTATGAAAAACGCTCAATATATACAATGAAATAGCAGTGCAAGGCAAGTTTATTTGTATAGCACATTCAAAGTGCTTCACATAAAACCATTAAAATCATCAAAACAAGAAAACAAGAACATTCATTAAAACATTTTTAAAAAGTAAAAATCCATGAATCTGTTCAATTAAAGCAACAGCAAACAGAAAAGTCTTCAAGCTGGATTTATAAGAGCTGAGGGTCTCTGAGGGTCCCTCTGGGTCTCTGAGGGTCTCAGCAGACCTGCAGCTTTCAGGGACCTTCTTCCAGATATGTGGAGCAGAAAAACTGAACGCTGCTTCTCCTTATTGAGTTCTGACTCTTGGAATAGAAAGTAGACCAGTCCCGGACGACCTGAGGGGTCGGGATGGTTCATAAGGTAGCAGCAAATCACAAATGTATTTAGGCCCTAACCATTCAGTGCTTCATAAACTAGCCGCAGGATTTTAAAGTCAATTCTTTGTTGGACAGGAAGCCAGTGCAAAGACATCAGAACTGGAGTGATGTGATCCACTTCCCTGGTCTTAGTGAGAACTCGAGCTGCAGCTTTCTGATTGACTTTTTACAGAGACCTATGAACGCACCGTTACAGTAGTCAAGTCTATACTGAAGATAGATGCATGGACAAGTTTCTCCAAATCCTGTTGAGACATAAGTCCTCTAACCCTTGATATATTCTTCAGGTGATGGTAGGCTGATGTAATTGTCTTGATATGACTGTTCAGGTTAAGGTCTGAATCCATAATTACACCTAGATTTCTGGCTTGGTTTGTGGTTTTTAACATCAGTGATTGAAGCGGAGTGCTGACTTTTGATCGTTTGTCCTTGGGACCAAAAACTATTACTTCTGTTTTAGCTTTATTTAATTGAAGAAAATTCTGGCACATCCAGTTGTTGATTTCTTCAATGCATTTAGCCAGCCCTTGTATGGGATTATAGTCCCCTGGTGATATAGTTATGTAGATTTGTGTGTCGTCTGCATAATTATGATAACACACTTTGTTGTTTTTCATAATCTGAGCCAGTGGAAGCATGTAGATGTTGAACAGAAGTGGCCCCAGTATTGAACCTTGGCCAACACCACGTCACCCTAGTCAGCTTTAATCTGTAATTAGCTACAGACACAAAGTATTGTCGGTCCTTCAAGTAGGATTCAAACCAGTTAAGTGCTGCACCAGAGAGTCCTACCCAGACCTTTATTCTGTCTAGTAGTATGTCATGGTCGACCGTGTCGAATGCAGCACTGAGATCTAGTAATACTAAGACTGAAGTTCTGCCACTGTCTGTGTTTAAGTGGATGTTGTTGAAAACCTTAACAAGAGCAGTTTCAGTACTGTGGTGCTGACGAAAGCCGGACTGGAAGACATCAAGACAACAGTTATTTTCAGCCAAGAAGTTGTTCAGCTGTTGAAAAAACACTTTTTGATGAGGTTTGATATTGGCCTAATTTCTCATTATTTCAGGGTCTAAACTAGCCTTTATGTAAGGTCTCTAGGGCGATGCTTTGAGTGCTTTGGGTGCTTTGAGAAGATAGCTGCTTATCCAGGTCATCAGATCTAGGATCCTGCGACAATGGAGTAAATCTGTTTTCAAGTGGTTGTTGTGGAGGTGTTTTGCTGGTTTTACTTTTCCCAGCTGTTCTTGGCTGTGTCCAGCTGCATGAGGAGTTCTGCCTGCGTGGTAGTGCAGGCCAGCCAGTCGCATCACAAATCTCAGGGTGCTGGGCTCTGCCTGTTAGTCGTCCTGTTAGTTGTCCTCCCACATCCTGCCTTTTCGGCTTTGCACCAAGAGAGTTCCAGGGAGGACTACCAATCGAGGATTCATTAACAGCTACACAGCCCTCCTGTTTCTTGGTAGGACTGGTGGTGCTAGTTAGCTCTGTCTTAGCTTGCACTTGTCCAAGATTGTGAGTCCATGGTAAAGTGGTATTTGTTCTCACACAATCCATTTACCTCAACGTTCACTTCTAGTGGGTGGATTTTTGTTTCCAAGACTGCATCTTCTGCAGGAGTTTGTGGTAGTCGTCCGTGGATAGCGGTGGCATAGCTGCTAAGTAGTCTATAGCAATATATCTTTAAACCAGCGGAAATATGGCAATAGCCTGTTAAATAGCCCAGTGATTTTCAAGTGTCCAGGAGCTGCTGTTCAAAGATTCTCACAGAAGAAAAACAAGAATATCAGAAGGTATTAGCAGAAGAAATGCAAACATAGCCAATAGCAAGCAGCAAAGCGTCTGCACTATAAGCTTGTTTACAGTGTATATACAGTATATACAGTGAAATAGAATAGCTCTCTAGTGGAGTAATATGGTACTATAACCTCTCTAGTGGGGTAATATGGTACTATGAGCTCACTAGTGAGGTGATATGATACTATAAGGTCTCTGGTGGGGTAATATGGTACTATAACCTCTCTAGTGGAGTAATATGGTACTATGAGCTTTCTATTGGGGTAATACGGTACTTTGAGCTCTCTAGTAGGGTAATAAGGTACTATACGTTCTCTTAGTTTTTGTTAGTACACATGCTACAGCATTCTGGATCTACTGGAGAGATTTAAGAGACTTATTAGAGCAACCTGATAATAAGGAATTGCAGTATTCTAGTTCAAAACTCATAGTAGGGGTACTAACTAAAGGTGATACTTTGAAGGACTGTGGTACATGGACTGTTAGTAAAGACACATTGATAATATCTAGTAGAGGTACTAACTAAAGGTAATACTTTGAAGGACTGTGGTACATGGACTGTTAGTAAAGACACATTGATAATATCTAGTAGCGGTACTAACTAAAGGTAATACTTTGAAGGACTGTGGTACATGTTAGTAAAGACACATTGATAATATCTAGTAGAGGTACTAACTAAAGGTAATACTTTGAAGGACTGTGGTACATGGACTGTTAGTAAAGACACATGGATAATATCTTGTAGCGGTACTAACTAAAGGTAATACGTTGAAGGACTGTGGTACATGTTAGTAAAGACACATTGATAATATCTAGTAGCGGTACTAACTAAAGGTAATACGTTGAAGGACTGGTACATGTTAGTAAAGACACATTGATAATATCTAGTAGAGGTACTAACTAAAGGTAATACTTTGAAGGACTGTGGTACATGTTAGTAAAGACACATTGATAATATCTAGTAGAGGTACTAACTAAAGGCAATACTTTGAAGGACTGTGGTACATGGACTGTTAGTAAAGACACATGGATTTAAAAAAAAGATTGCGACTAACTGAGTAGTGTTTGGTCCTTACAGGAAATATTCAAATTGGACACGATTGTGTTGCTAAAACATTGACCAAATCTTTTCCAAATTACAGCTTGCTCAAACACATGTACGATATCTGGGACATGTGATCAAACGCATATAACCCTTAGAGTCTGTACCAAAGCAAATCACAAAAAAACTCATTTCTAATGTTTAACGTCATACTAATACAATGGATTTAATGTACTCAGAAAGAGAGGCATCCCTCTCTTCCATGAGTCATGGTACAAATCGCAGTGCATGTGAGACACCGACCTGGACTGACGAAGCCATCTGTGACTTAAAACACCATCTTAACATCTCTCAATCTCTCCACTTCTAGGTGTACTGCTCTTAACTGCTGCCGTTTCCTGCCCCTGTAGATGGTGAAACCCATGATTGTGTTGCTTCTATTAATCAAGAGTGCACACCCAGACCTGATCCAACTGACTACCATCTCTTTGATTAAACGTTAACAACTTTGACCCCAATTCTCCAGGAAATGCTGCGGCTGCCAAGACGTACTATTGTTGGGCACGACCCTGAGGTGGACCCTTACACTGATGTTTCAGAGACACGATCCCCACCACAACATCATAATGAGATTCCAACATGTCTACTATGACAGCATTGCATTCACCTGTGCCACAGCTGTCCTCTCGGGGACGTGAGGGTACTCCTTTAGGACCACAGGAGCAGTCGCTGGAAGCAGAGGCTTCCATTACATGGTCGGTTCCAGGTGCTACGATCCACTGAGACGGGTAAAAGCTACAGGTAAAGCCACTTGGTCTACAGCAGCCATTGTGAGCTCTTCCCAGAGCTGTGCAACATCTTTAGGCACTCTATTCATCTTCCAAAACAGCTGGCTAACAGCCACAACACAATTAACATCACAAAACAAAGTTACCAAAACGTATAGGCAGATCACAGCTCCTAATAGAGGGTGACGACCATACTGTTCTAGAGAGCAACCCAACGATGTCAATAAGTTACAGTTCACTATTTAACAAGAATGAGCATGTTCAGCAATACCAGCTAAGGTGACCTTTGATTATGCATTTGCTGAAAGTTGTTGTCTTGACACAAATTGTACATACTTAAAATGACCATAGAATGGTCAAAGAGGGAATTGTAGAAGCAAATCCTAGTTAGACTCAGTACATTTCCACCGTCTTTTGGATGTCTTCGTATGCAAATTACTTGTTTTGCCACTGATTATGCAAAGTGTTTTGGGATAAGGAGCCGTTGTGGCTAATGAGTCTGATAAACATCTCCTCTTTGCTTCAATAAAGAACAAACCGTAGCAACGTTTGTGTTGAATACGTGTATTTTCGAATTTACCACAAAAGGTATTATTGGAAATTCTAGTCAAAGGAGCGCTCGCTTTTGTACATGCAGTAAAAACTCCAGAGGGTTAGGGGTTAGCGTGCTCCAAGGCTGCGCTCTCTCCCCTTGACTCTTCTCCCTGTACACCAACAGCTGCACCTCCAGTCATCATCCGTCAAGCTCCTGAAGTTCACTGATGACATCACCCTCACTGGACTCATCTCAGGTGGGGATGAGTCCGCCCACAGGCACCAGGTACATCTGGTGATCTGGTGCAGTCAAAACAACCTGGAGCTCAACGCTCTAAAGATAGTGGAGATAGTTGTAGATTTCTAAAAGAACGCAGCCCCACCCGCCCCCACCCAGAAGGACTCCCTAGTCTATACACTGTGGAGTCCTTCAGTACCTAATGAGGCAGCTGAAGATCAACCTACCTCAGACAATGATACTGAACTTCTACACTGCCATCATTGAGTCCATCCTCACCTGCCAGACTACCATGGACAAAGGCAGACTGCCAAGGACAAAGGCAGACTGCCATGGACAAAGGCAGACTGCTGTGAAGTATTTCTGCTTCCAGAACCCCGATGCGGGCAAGAATTCTGTGGCTGACGCCTCTCCCTCTTGACAAATTCAGTTTGAGTCCATCATGACAACATTATCTCCCCGACCGGGACCATCACCGACTCGAACACTTAAATCCCCAGGACAATTACACACATTAAGAAATACACACACATAGTCTTCAGCACGTGCAACAAATAAAAGTGGCATAACACAGTTGAGATTATCACAAACCATGGCTGGACTACAGATGTAAATGTTCATTTTGTGTTCATAAATTGCAGTTACTTCAGTTGAACCTTCCTGGTTTGTATCGCGTCCACATCCTTGCTGATTTCACCTTGATATTATTTTGGGTTTTCTATTGAATGGACATCCAATTAAATTGTTAGAATCCTGATTTGTTTAAGTGCAAACAGCTGCTGTAGTCAAATGATATCACATTCAGCACTAATTTGTTGTATTTCATGTCATATGAACAGGAATGTGTTTGTACCGTGTTTATAATATTCAACACTCATAATCAATCATATATATACTGTATATGCCACTCTTTACTTGTAAAGTACTTTCAATACAAACATGTGGAGTGCTTGACAAAATATAATAAATAAATACTAGCTATTGATGGTCATTTCTGGTTATAGTTAATTTAAGTAATATTTAGATATCCAAATGGATAATTTAGTACATAACTATTTAAATGGATATTAATAATTATCTTTAATATTTGTTTATAACCAGACCTGTGCAAGACTGCATCCCAACCGTAGACATCTTGTAGTTTTTGTTAGATAACATTTTCTCTTGTTTTTTTAAATACATAACAACAACAATCCAGACAATGAGATGACATCTAAATTGGTTCATTAAAACAAAACATCACAGGTCGATTAGTAAAGACAAAGTTGCTTTTATGATTTAATTTTTTTCAACATCATCTTCACATCTGGCCAAGATTAATAAAAAATAATATAAGAAATCTGTGAAAGAGTCCCTCCAAGCCCTATGTAATGAGAGCTGTGGGTAAAGAGGCTGCCTGGCAGCAAGATTGTCCCCTCAACCTCAGTTATTGATGACATCATATCCTGTGATAACCGACCAGTGTTCATCATCACCATGACTTCACTGTGGTCGTCCCTCTGTGGCACAGCTGGCTGCATGTTTTAGTTCAGTGATGTTGTTTCCTCTCACATGAAGTCAGCTGTTCCTCTGGAAGAGATCACGTCCTGCCAAACTGCACATCTACGAAAATTACAACCAGATGCCAATCTTATCCGTCTTGTCCGGTAACAAACCAGAAGAAATGTCTTAGTCCATCTTGCCTTGATTCTAGTGCTGTAAAGCCGGTTAAGACTGGTCCTGTGGGAAGGCGATGGGGTAGATTTGGCTGTAGTGGTCCACAAAGTGAACCTCTAGGCCCTGGCTGATGTAGTTGGGCAGGTCAGAGAAGTCCTTCCTATTCTCATCTGGCATGATGATGCAAGTTACACCAGCACGGCGGGCCTAATAGGGACAAGATCCAGATTCAAATTATTGAGGAAAATACACACATTAGTTGAATTTCGAAATTACTTTTACAAAAACAACTACATCTTTGCCCTGACCGCGTTGGAGTCTAAGGCGTGTAATGTTAGTTATTGACTAACTGACATTACACGCCTTTCCACTGCTGTCATCAGAAACATGTAAATAACTATTGGACAGATGGCTCCTAATAGTTGTATTAAGAGTAAAATAATTAAGAGTAAAATAAGAGTTGATGACTGATTAGAGGTTGTTGGCTCTCAGCAACAATCAGTGGACACCATCCACTCCACTGTGTCGGAACTACTGATTCAACATCCTGGTACATTGTTGGCCATTACTGAGACTTTAACCACACAGCACTGGATAGAGCACCAGTATGTTGACTGCCCCACATGGAACAATAACACTCTGGACCTCCTGTATGCTAGTGCCCTTGGCAGGTCTGATCATAACTTGGTTCTGTTAACACCAAAGTATGCTCCTCTGGTGCAGAGGCAGCCTGTCACCACTAGGAGGAGGTGGACCCAGGATGCTAAAGACGGCCTGCAGGACTGCTTTGAGTTGATGACTGGGGTGTGCTGTGTGGATCACATGGTTAATAAGAAGAAAGCAGCTTTCAGGTCTGAGGACAGGGATGAGATCAGGAGAGTCCGTTGGCGCTGGCGAGCGCTTCTTCCGAGATCTCAGAGAAGCATGTCGAATGCTCAGAGGCTGGGTGCAGCGTTTTGTCTCTAGGCCGCCTAATCCAAATGAAAGAAGACGCTGACACTATATCATACTCATTCTGTAGAATTACTACAACTGGGAGGGCTTTAAAATGATATACTTATATAATATATATATATATATATATATATATATATATATATATATATATATATATATATATATATATATATATATATATATATATATATAATTATGCATTCAGATAATGAGGACCTGTTTTAATCTTTACAAGATAACAGATTGCAAAAGGTGGGCGGGCTGGCTCTCTTGTGCATTTCCACCACAACGACCGGCTCTAATGGTCCGGGAAAGTGAAAGTGAAACATCTTTACAAGACCCTTAATCTGGAGGCCATTGTCACTACCCTGCAGGTAGTGACAATGGCCACTCTCCAAGCATGCTGTCCTCAGTGCGTGGTCTGCGACCTACCACTGATGACCCAGATCCTGCTGCAGACCCAGGTTGTATTGTTGGGCCCCCTATAGGGAAAGCAGGTATGCAAGAACAAAAAACAGACTGCGCAGAACAGACTGTCCGTGCTGCAGTGAATGACAAGGGAATCTAGTGCTCGGAGAGACCCTGACTTGTACTTACAGCGATAGTTTTCTCTTTAATTCCACCGACTGGCAGTATTTTGCCGGTCAGTGACACTTCACCAGTCATGGCTACGTTCTGACGCACCGGCCGGTCGGTTGCCAGGGACAACAGTGCTGTGACAATGGTGCAGCCAGCGCTGGGTCCATCCTTGGGAGTCGCCCCCTAGGAAAAAAGTAATGTTATTGACAAACAGAAACGAGCATGGCTACCAGCCAGTGTATTTTTGATACAATCAGAGGGAACACTAAAGCAGGATATTATCAAATCTACACAAAATGGAACTGCAGTCCACATGTCATGGCAGAGAGACCAGACACATCCAAAGTGTGGCTCCAGTAGAGGCTGAGAACTGTTCTCACAAATGCAATAAAACCTCACAAGTAAGACCGGTAACAGCAGCAGTTTATCACAACATGTGGCAAACAATGCTCACTTTTCTGCTGTTTGGCGAGCAGCCATCCATCCTTGTGTAGTGCCGTGAACGTTAACCACGCCATACAACGCTTGATAATAAAAACAGGCTAATCAATGAAAGATAATCACTTACATAATTGATAAGCTAGCTGCAAATGTATTCAAAACATTTTGTCAAGAACTCCAAAAAGACTATTTGTTTACATAAAAGAAAAAAAGCAATGTAGATCATTTTGGAGAAGAGTATGGATAAGGAACCGAACCGATAAGCAGAAATCACTACTCGCTAGAAAAGAATAAGTCAAAGGAACCAATTGAGCAATAGTAATAATTAAGCCATTATTACACATGACTGTATTGCCATGGTTACCTCAGGGACATGCAGGTGCAGGTGGGAGTTGACCAGGAAGGGGTTGTCTGGTTCCTGGGTCATCAGGAAGACTCTGGCAAAGGTTGAAGCAATCTTTGCACTTTCCTTCATTACATCACCCAGCTGACCTGCAGAGAAGCACCAACACCTTTAACCTCCTAACCCCTATCCCTCAGAGAGAAAATAACATACATATTGAATAAGGAATAGCTCCTTAACCATACAGCTCATATGTATAGACCTGGTCTCCTTTGAAAGGTAAGAGCCTAAGCAATATGATGGTTAATTAATCTACTACTATATTTTCAGTTTCTGCTAAATATATCAGACTGGTGCTTGACAGTGATTAATTAAATGCCACCCTGGAAAGTGACTCAGTTCATGGCCTTCCTGACTGACCTGTAACCTCCAGTGACCCCTCTCCTTTAGAGTTGACTCCTCCAGAAGGGCGGCGTAGAGAAGTCTCGATAAACAACGTTGAGCCTCCTACAAAGTGAACAAAAGGCATCTTTTATTGGTGTGTTTGTTTGTCTTTGTGTGTTAGTGTTAGTGTGTGTGTGTGTGTGTCTCACCAAGAGCAGTCCATGCCAGCCCCATAACCACTCCTGGTGGGGTGACATCGTACATTCGATCCACTGTGAAGATAGGTCTACCCACATAGACCTGCAGGTTGTCGGGGGTAACGGTGACTGTGGTTTGTTCACCGCTGACGATACAGAACGCCACTTTACGGAAAACCTGACAAACGAATCAGGGATGAAACGCAGAGAAAATACTGGAGGATGTGCTATGTTCTGGTGTGACACACTGTGCCATGAAAATGAAAAATAATGTTGACTTTGTCACAGTCCAGTTATTGAAGTTACTAATTTCCAAATCAGTAAAAGTGACTAAGATTTAAGTACAGCAGGTGGTTTTCTGTTGCTTTCTGACCCCCCACCGCACACCAGTAATCCCTGCTTGTCCTTTTAAAGGATGAAATAGTAGTAGTCGGATTAGTACAGTCAAAACAGAGCTATACAGTATTTTACCTTTTCAATTTGTTTCTGCAGGTTTCTGACTCCCGATTCCCTGCAGTACTGTCTGATGAGCAGACTAAGCGCGTCAGAGGAGATGGAGGCTTTCTCCTCCGTCAGACCACAGTGAGAGCGGAGCTGAGGGACCAGGTAATGCTGGAGACAGAAATATTCATTATTTAAAAGAAACGCATATACATTTTCTACTTCGTACTAAAACTGTGAGAGAAACTATGCAACTGTCATGACAAATGTACAACAATAACCATAATAATGTTTACGGTCTAAATACATCAAACCTCAGCAATAGCCAGTTTCTCCTGGGCAACATATCCAGACACATTGATCATCTCCATCCGGTCTCTGAGAGGCTCGGGGATGGTGTCAATCACATTGGCCGTGCAGATAAACAAAATCTTTATTGGAACAGAAGACATGAAAAATAACTTTTAATGGTAAGCTCCATAAAGCACTGACTGTGGTCATGAACATACACTCCTACCTTTGACAGGTCTACAGGAACATCCAGGTAGTGGTCCAGGAAGTTGGCGTTTTGTTCAGGGTCCAGAAGCTCCAGTAGTGCGGAGGATGGATCTCCCTGATAACCACGACCCATCTTATCCACCTGGTCATGACAAGTCAGTGAAAGACACATTGTTTTATATACAATAGTCCATTTACAATTCAATTTATTTTCTATAGCCCAAAATCACAAATCACAAATTTGCCTCCGAACGCTTTACAATGTGTACGACATCCTCTGTCCCGGGACCTCACACCGGTTTAAGGAAAACTCCAACAGAAAAACCTTTCACAGGGAGAAAAAGGGAAGAACCCTCAGGGAGAGCAACAGAGAGGATCCCAACATCTGAAAAAGAAGCTTGGGGATTAAGTTCAGCAGACTTTGAGACGATCAGCGTCCTCGGCCGACCAACCCCCAAGACCTGCAGGACTAAAAACCATCAAATGGCACCAGGGAGGAGCAAGACCCAGCCTACTGCTGGCTGTCTGGAAAATACGATGGATGAAAGCAGCGGGAGGTCGTGACCTGGCTCCATCAGTAATCCCAGATCAATCTATACTTGATGGGCAGAGCAGGACTGGGTCGAGAGGACTCTGTGTTTACACCATGATGCTTGGTGCTCAAACAGTCAAAGTTAAAGTTGATCAAAATATGCACTTCATTTTGGGTTTATTGTGTTGAAAATGGACTAAAACTGAACTCCGTTGTGCATCCTGGCTCAGGCCTCCCAGCTTACTCCACCATCACACACAGCTCCAGGTCTATGCCAGCCATTCCCGAGTCCCTCCTGCACCAGGACTCGCTGCTCTATATCCCGCTCTTTACACCGGCACCGCTGCAGGAACCTGTATTCTCAGTCCTCTCCACCATCACTGGCCAAACTTCAACGCCTTCATCCACCGGCTAAGCGCAGTGTCACCTCCTCGTATTTGCGTCTGTATGTTTTGAAATTGTGATGGTGACATGATTATTAAATAACACACAATATGATTATGGTTTCTCTTCAACACTGGAATTAATTTATTAGGCTCAATGTTTCAGGTTAAACTTAAATTATATAACTCATAAAACACGACACTTAGAAATGATCAGCCTCACATGACTGAATGGAAATGATGATAAATTATATAAGAAGTGTTTCCTCTCCCCAGCTCTCTCTGACTTTATTTATATCCATAATACACGTTATTGAGGGAGATAACAGATCAAAAAAAGACCATTCTTTTTATAAATGAATTAAGTTGTCTATGGTCCTTTTGTTATTCATACCTACAATGAACATATATTTTAACCAGATGGTGAATCAGAAAAGAAATCTGATAAATAACTTTAGATCAGTCCCATCAGATGCAGCGTCCAATCAAATAACTGATGAACAATGAGGGGGCGTGTCCAATGAAATAACTGATGAACAATGAGGAGGTGTGTCCAATGAAATAACTGATGAACAATGAGGGGGTGTGTAAAACACTTCCTGGAAGCCCGCTCTCATGCCTCCATGATCATCCTCGCTCCTCAGAGCAGAATATGAGGTTTTGGGACGGCCGTCAATATGGCGGCTCGGAACAACTTCCTGTTCAAGCGAAGATCGAGTAAACGACAATTAAGAGATTTGAGATGTACCCTATTTACTTCTCACAAACACACACCCTCCTCTTCTTCTAGGCTGCCGCCCCAAAGCACAGTTTACTGCAACAGCTCCCCCTACTGAGCCACAGTGGGCAACTGTGGCTCAGTGGATCATTCAGAGGATCGCTGGTACGATCCCCGGCTCCGCAAGCCCATGTCGATGTGTCCTTGAGCAAGACACTTCACCCCAAAATGTCTCCCGTAGCTGTGCCTATGGTGTGTGTGAACGCATGTGAATGTTAGTTACTGCTGATGTGCAGGTGGAACCTTAGCTCCTCCCATTAGTGTATGAATGGGTGAATGATGTCATGTAGTGTTAAAGTGCTTTGAGTGGTCGGAAGACTAGAAAAGCGATCTACAAGTACAGGTCCATTGCACTGGCCCGATCTGTCATCAATTAGCTCATCTGCAACTCTCCCCATTCGTTCCACATCGGCTCCCAGAGCAAGTTCATCATCTCCCAACCCACTTCTGTCATCTCGATCCCGTCTCTGTGGAATCAGCACCAGCGCAAGCCTGCTCCCTTTTAACATCACCACAACAAACGGCATGTGAATTCAGCCAATCTCAGGACCCTACCCGAATCCCCTCAACCAATCACAAAACACTCCTTGAAAATTGCTCTGTTCAACATCCGGTCACTAAGCAACAAATGCCTAATCATCAATGAATTAATTACAGACAACAACCTTGATATCCTCTGCCTCTCTGAAACTTGGCAAAAACATCTGGACTACTATGCACTAAACCAACCCACTGAATATCATTACCTGAACAAACCACACCCTGATGGCCACTATAAATAAATAAATAAATCCAAGTCTGACACAGCCCCAGTCCCTCAAGGTGTCCCCCAAGGTTCAGTATTCAGCCCCCACATATTCATCCTCTACTTGCTCCCCCTTGGCGACATCATACGCCACCACGGTCTCCACTTTCACTGCTACGCCGATGACACACAGCTCTACATCTCCACCAAATCTAACACACTCACTACCTACTCCACCATCAGCAACTGCCTCACAGATATAAAGACCTGGATGCACGCCAACTTCCTCAAACTCAACAGCGACAAATCTGAAATCCTCATCATCGTCCCCAAATCACTAAACAAATCCCACCACAACTTCTCCTTCTCCATCGATGGCCCCTCTGTTCCTGCTTCCACACACATCTGTAACCTTGGTGTCATCTTTGATCTAACCCTCTCCTTTGAACGCCACGTCAAGCACATCACAAAATCCTTCTTTCATCTTAAAAACATTGCCCGTCTATGCCCCTCCCTCTCCTCTTCAGCCGCAGAAACACTCATCCTCGTCTTCATCACCTCTTGACTGAACTATTGCAACAGCATCCTGTACGGCACGTCCACCAAAATCATCAACCAACTACAATACATCCAGAACTCTGCTGCTCGTCTCCTCTCCCACTCCCACACCAGAGATCACATGACCCCAGTCTACTAGAGACCAGATCTCCCTATTCCACATGACCCCAGTCTTTCAAAAGCTCCACTCGCTTCCC
Organism: Cyclopterus lumpus; assembly: GCF_009769545.1. Classification (NCBI taxonomy): domain Eukaryota; kingdom Metazoa; phylum Chordata; class Actinopteri; order Perciformes; family Cyclopteridae; genus Cyclopterus; species Cyclopterus lumpus. Next base: position 4,616,972 of record NC_046969.1, on the reverse strand, counting down.
TACAGCAGAGAATCCAGTTCAAGATGTTTCTCATCACCTACAAAGCCCTTCACAACCCTGAACCCCTTCATACCTTTCTGACCACCGACACGCTCCCACTCCCAACCTCAGATCGGCAGACGCAGACCTCCTTACCCCCCTACTCTGTCCACTTAAAACTCATTAATTTAAATCTTTTAGCCTGTGATGCTAGTTCAGTGTGTTTTTATTTTGTTTCTTACCGTTTTGACATGTCAATGTCTATCATGTTATACATTGTATTACATGTATTATTATTATCCCTGTGTTGCATAATTATAGTAAATAATCCTTGAAATATACATGAAATACAATATACAATATAACTGAGGTTGAAGTTTAACTGGAAGGTTACTCTAGCGCAGGAGATTATTTTAGAGGCAGCCAAAACATTTGCAGAAACTTTTCCACAGCCCAATACAGTTATTTAGTTACATAAGGGAGACTGAATGTTTGTATAGTTCTGGTAATTGTAGACTATTTATGACATTGAATCTAATTGTAGCGGGCAGGAACTCTGCTTGTTGCAATTGGTGTCTGGCAAAGCTGTGGGCCATTTTTAATCGGTTACCAATTAAAGCCGTACAGAGATAACATTAGCTCTTGTTTCCATCTTTAGACAACATTGTTGATCAGATAAATCTATTTTCAACATTTTGATTAGTAAAAACCGACCTATTTTTGAGGTTTCTGCTCGAAATAACATACCTAAACTAAAAAGGGTATATCTCAGCAACCACAAAGGCTATTTGAATACTGTTGGTGTTCTAATAAAGGCAACCCATGTGTGCTTTTGTTAATATGTGTAGATATTTGTATATTTGTTACTGGTTAAGAGTAAATAAAGATGAAAGACAGCAAAAGTTGAATTTTCAGGTTCGCCTAAAAAAAAAAAAAGAAGCACTTTCAGGATGATTATCTCTTGGAAGAATGCAGAGCAAAGGTCTTAACTCACTCAGATCATAGCAACATATGTGAACAGTCTCTCTGCAAAGTTTGAAAGTGAAGCAAAACAAAGTTAGAGAGGTTTTAGTACGGAGAATTTAGGCAAAATGGGAATTTGAATTGGGGGTCATGGTTCTTAAAAGGTTAAATGTGCTCGTTAGGGGAAGTGCTCCGACATAAACAAACATTGTTGAATTTCTTAGGATATTAGAATCGTAAAGGGATGGTAGCTGTATGAGTTTTGGTATATAGTGTGAGTGATATATTTACAGTATATAACATATTTGAGAGTAGGATGTTATTATATGTTTGAAATTACAAACAACATACAAACAATGGTTGTCTACATGCCCCTCTGTGTCATGACATTTTTGTCATCTACAGGCCATATTAGTCATCTCCAAGTAACTGAAGATTTTAAAAAAGTAGCCAGTAAGAATCTGTTAATTGCAAACAGTTAATATTACATCTGCAGACTTATTCCAATTATTAATGGTACTGATTTGGATTTATATTGAACTCATCAGACACAACTGAAGGCACTGACCTCATCTATCAGCACCAGAGGGTTCTCTGTCTTGGTTTTCTTCAGGCACTGGATAATCTTCCCTGGCATTGCTCCAACATACGTTCTCCTGGACACACACACACATAATCACATTTCAGAAAATCATGCTACCGTATTTTAATCAAGTTGAAACTAGGAATGCACAATATATGAAGTATGTGTGCAATGTAATTATCCTTATATTGCCACAACATGGAATCAGTGCTTGCACTTTCTGAAACACCTGTGGAACAAGCAGAACAGTAACTTGTGATGTCTTTGGCCACCAGGCCTGCAGTAAACTCACTGCGGCCTTCCATCTACAACTGCTGTTTTCCACAGCCATGTCAAGCTAGTTATGCTCATAGAAAATAGTTGTGAACGCTAATTGTATGGAATGATTTAATTCAATTAGTTTAGTTTAGAATTTGAGAAGACGATTGAGCCTGTTAGCCACTTTCTTATCAAAGACCTGCAGCATATAAACAGTCCAACAATAGGCCAATTTGGTTCAATGTATACATGCTTGTCAATAAGTAGAGAAAGTCTGGTATTAATAAGTCTACATATGTAAAATGTAAAAAAATCAATAACATTATAGAATAAGGTTAAAACATTCAAGTGCATAATAATCAAATGCTTTATGCTAGGGATGATGAAGTCTCTCATTTTGCATTTGTAAGCTCCTATTGCAGTTACAGTTAATCCTAGAATCAGCTGTCCCTTTGTCTCCTATCACAAGATCTCTCACTAATGATGGCAGTGAAGCCTTCCAGACCTGTGTCCTTTGATCTCAGCCACATCAGTCATGCCTCCCACGCTGAACCTGTAGTACTGTCTGTTGAGGGCTCTAGCTATGGAGCGGGCAATGGAGGTCTTTCCTACACCTGGGGGGCCATAGAAACATAGGATCTTCCCCTGGGTGGACCCACGCAGCTGGCTGACTGCAATAAATTCCTGCACCAAAACGAAGACGAGGTCAAGTTCATTTCCACAAGAAAAAGCTCCACAGCTTTTGAATTGTTGTGAACTATATTTACACATTTGTCATCCAAGTAAAACAGTGTAGTTTTCTTTTTTGTGCTTCAAATGGTGTGTTAGTGTGTGCATTTGCTTACCAATATGCGCTTCTTTACATCATCCATTCCATAATGATCTTCTTCAAGAACCTCTTTGGCTCTTTCCAATGATACGTTCTCTTCACTGTTGGTACCCCAGGGCATGCTGGTCAGCCAGTCAAGGTAGTTACGGGTTACACTGAAACACAGAGGTGTTGTTGTTTGTTGATGATCTCTAGTTGGAGGAGAGGGGGCTGAGTGTATGTGAAGACGTGTTTATCTGTCACTGTACTTCATTCTTTTGAGTGGGTAAGAATGATGAGTTAGTCCTGTTGGGCAGGTGCTACTTTGTATGGTGACTCAAGATATTCTGCTTTAAATCTTTAAAGCTAAACATTGTACTGCCACTGCGGTAGCTGCTGTATTGTACATCTAACACAAGTATTTGAGCCTGTTGATCATGCTCTGCTCTTGCAGGAGCAATGTGCCATTAGTTTTGATAACATGTCCTGTAAAAGCTTTCAGGAATACCTGCATCATCGACTGCAATCTGCTATTTTGGGAAATAATCCTGCTGTAAATGTTACCACCATCAAAGCTTCCTTGTCTATTGGTTACCGTCTCTTTCACAATTTGTATTAACAATATTACATCTTTATAACAAATTGTAGTGCCCATCTTTATTCAGATGACAATGCTTTGTATTGCTATTGGTTCTAAAACGAAGTATGTTATATACAAGATATACATTAAGTTTTGTTTGCATTCAGTATATCTTGCCAACACACATTGTATGTATCTTAGGTTCTAGCAAACCTGAGTGCTTCCTTCCTGATTCAAATTTACTGGAATATTGTTACTTTTCTCATCTTACAACCACTAGAGTGTGAAACTGTTGGTAGGAATCTATATTCCTGTGTCCTTGTCCTTGTATATTCTGCAGGTTTAACAAATGATTTGATCCATATACATAATACAATTATTTAGTATAGTAATTAACTGTAACTTGTATCTCAAGCCAAGCGACTGCCGGTGCTGGACGACTAGATGAATCTCCTGCTAGCCGTACCACGGCACTCCCAGAGCAGACAATATTATTATGAAACACTTCATAATGATAATAATGCCAGACAACAATAACCAGTGAGCTAAAGTCCAAGCATAAGGATATGAAAACCTTTCTTGATGTTAAACTCAGACAAAACTAAAGTTAGGTCGGAAACATCTCTGAAACAAATGATAGGATGATGATATTAATTAATGAAATAGCTGCCATCAGTACCATTGTTAAGAATCTCTGAGTAATCTAGTGGGACAAATAAACAAGACCAACTTGAACTCTGAGGAGTGGTTGTCCAAAAGTCCCAGTTTGTTGAGTTCTTCATTGATGACGTCCATTATGTGTTGTGGGACAGTCCTCTCATTGAGTCTCTCTCTAAACTTCTCCTCGATAGCGTCTTTGTCCTCTTTTTCCAGACCGAGTTCCTGAAATCCCACAGCACATGTTAAGAAAATAGGATCACCATTACCTATAGTAATGTCATGACCATACAGTGGCTTCATCTTCATGACCATAGAGTGGCTTCATGACCCTTCATGACCATCTAGTGGCTTCATGACCATATAGTGGCTTGGGCAGTTGGTAAATCACATACAATAATGCTACAACATGATATATATACATATATATAAATCATCATCATCATATATATATATATATATATATATATATATATATATATATATATATATATATATATATATACTGTATATAGGATTTAGAAAACACCACAGCACAGAGACAGCACTGGTGAAAATTACAAATAACCTCCTAATTGCATCAGATAGGGGACTCATCTCTGTACTTGTTTTGTTAGACCTTAGTGCTGCGTTCGACACCATTGACCATGACATCCAATTACAGAGATTGGATCAGTCGATTGGCATTTCAGGTACTAAGTTGGTTTAAATCCTATTTATCAGATCGATCTCAATTTGTATTTGTAAACGATGAAGCCTCAATGATCACGGTTAATCACGGAGTTCCACAAGGTTCTGTGTTCGAACCAATTTTATTTACCTTATATATGCTTCCTTTGGGCAACATTATCAGGAAACACTCCATAAACTTTCATTGCTATGCAGATGATACTCAATTATATCTATCTTTCAAACCAGACGAGACCAACCAGCTCGCTAAAATTCAAGAACGTCTTAAAGACATAAAAACATGGATGACCGGCAACTTCCTGATGTTAAACTCAGACAAAACTGAAGTTATTTTACTCGGCCCTGAACACCTCAGAGATCAATTATCTGGTGATATGGTTTCTGTAGATGGCATTGCCCTTGCATCCAACACCACTGTAAAAAATCTCGGCGTTATCTTTGATCGAGACTTGTCCTTTAACTCCCACGTTAAGCAAATCTCAAGGACTGCATTTTTTCATCTACGTAACATTTAAAAAATCAGACACATCTTGTCCCAAAAAGATGCAGAAAAGCTGGTTCATGTGTTTGTTACTTCCAGACTAGATTACTGCAACTCCTTATTATCAGGCTGCTCTAATAAATCTTAAGTCCCTTCAGTTGATCCAGAATGCTGCAGCTTGTGTACTCACAAAAACTAAGAAAAGAGATCACATTATTCCTGTATTAGCTGCTCTGCACTGGCTCCCTGTAAAATCAAGAATCACATTTAAAATTCTTCTCCTCACCTACAAAGCCTTGATTGGTGATGCACAATCATATCTTAAGGAGCTTGTAGTACCATATTGCCCGACTAGAGAGCTGCGCTCACTAAATGCGGGGCTACTTGTGGTTCCTAGAGTCCTAAAAAGTAGGGTGGGAGCAAGAGCCTTCAGTTATCAAGCTCCTCTTTTATGGAACCAGCTTCCACTTTCAGTCTGGGAGGCAGACAGTCACCTCATTTAAGAATAGACTTAAGACTTTCCTCTTTAATAGTGCTTATAGTTAGGGCTGAATCAGGTTTTCCCTGGTCGAGCCCCTTGATATGCTGCTATAGGCTTATAAGCTGCTGGGGGATGTTTTAGGATACACTGAGCACCTATCTCCTCTTCTCTCTCTCCTTATGGATGAATTTACATCTCTCCATTGCACTTTATTAACTCTGCTTCCTCCCCGGAGTCTTTGTGACTTCACGTCTCATAGGGTCCATTGGACCTGGCGGTGTCTGATGCCTGGTGAGCCGGCCTCCTGCTGATCGCCCCGCCCCCCCTCCTCTCTACCTCCTTCTGTTTCATGGATTGGAGCTCCATTCATACATTGTCATATTCATGTAATGTGTTTATGTAACTTTGTAATGCTGTTCATCTGTACACATGACATCTATTGCATCTGGGGAGAGGGATCCTCCTCTGTTGCGCTCCTGAAGGTTTATTCCCTTTTATTTTTGGAGAGTTTTTCCTGATTCGATGTGAGGTCCTGGGACAGGGATGTCGTATGTGTACAGATTGTAAAGCCCTCTGAGGCAAATTTGTAATTTGTGATATTGGGCTATACAAAATAAACTGAATTGAATTGAAAATTGAATATATAGAGTTGCTGTGGACCGGCTCATCATTATTTATTTGGAAGTTGCACAAATGTAAAAATAAGTTGCCAGTGTAAGACAGACAGACAGGCAGGCAGGCAGGCAGGCAGCTCTACCTTCTTAATGATCTTGAGCTGCTCCTGGAGCAGGTACTTCCTGTGGGTCTGTTTGATCTTCTCCTCCACCTGGGAGCAGAGCAGGGACACAAATGAATGCCTGAGGGTGATTGGCAGAGAAGTGGCCATTACATGTTTGGTGATGACCTCTGACCTCTCGGCCCAGTCGCTGCTGCAGTTTACTCAGCTCATACTCCTTCTTCAGCAGAGACAGAGCCTTGTAGAGACGCTTCGGGATCTGCAGAGAAACACAGCATTGTGTTTCAAAGGCCTGCACACTTTCAACTCATAAATAGAAGAACTTCATAAAAAGATAGAAACTATATATTTAGAAAAGCATGTGTGCATTTGCCAAATCAACTACTTATTCTCCATCAATGTAACCAAACATATAGTCTTTTATCGTGAAATGGGCTTACTACGGCCCCTTATGGTTGATGGGATGAAACCAAACTGCCACTTTGACTAGTTCACACCAGCCGTAGTCACTGTGGGTGTTTCCTTCCCATTCATCAAAATGAATGCTTGTACTTGTGAAAGCAACACAAAGTTGCCGTATTAACAGTTATTTATCGTAATAGTTTTTCAGATATTATAATTTATCTGAATAGAAGTAACAGTATGTTTCAGTTTAAAAGATAAGAGATGAAGGATCAGGATGAATGCCTGATCAACCACATCTTCCACAGATTGGAGCAAACAGTCCCTAGAAGGCCTTTGACCATGGAGACACTCACATTGACCTCTTCCAGGACGTCTTGGAGCTCCTGGGACTCTGCTCCCGTCAGCGCTGCTCCCATGTCGCTGAGGTAGATGGGATTATCAACCACTCTCTGACCGGCCTGCATCATCTGGAGGACCGACTCTCTGATGGACAGACACACACCAAGAGAATGAGTTCAGCAGCCTTGTAAAGGAAACTTGTAAAGTCAATCGTGTGGATGAAGAACCGACAGAGGGAACTTAAGGTGAGCCAACGCTGTAAAGCAAAGTAAACTTGTTTCCTTTGGTCAACACACAAGTGGTGCTTTTTGAAAACGACTGGCAGCAACTGGATCTGATAACTTTAGATTAGAATCTTTACATATTGCACACTTTATGATTTTATCTGCTGGCTCTCAACACCAACTGACCCAGACTGGAACAGACCTGGTTCCATATTCACAATCAGCTGAACAGTCCCTGTCTTTAGGTTGTTACCCAGAGGGCCACAGACAAAAAGGAGTAGGACATTTATTAGGGTCCTTGTGACGACTTCGTCGTAGAGGAACCTATTGTATTTCGCGGAATTATTATTATTCTCTAGCAGTGAAAGTTTTTTTTGGAGGCTTTATCATATCCCAAAAGTTAATTTTACATGCATATCAGGACTGGTGAAAAATGTGATATTTTAGAGATCTTACAATTTTGTATAAAGAAATGTCTCAATAGCACCCCCTAGATGTTTCATTTCATTCAAAAGCCCATGCTTTTTGCCCCCAATGACCGATTGACTTGTAATTTGGCACAAAAAAAGGCAATGGTGGCCATAAAATGCTTCTAATCAGATTTTCCGCCATTTTGAATTTTGTAAAAAACTTTTATTCCCCCATTTTCTCCTAAATGCTGGGTCCGATTCTTACAAAACTTTCTGTGGTTCATTATTGGTTCAATGTCATCAAAGCTTGTTGATATATCATTCCATTCAGAGGATATGGACCAATGAACTTATAAGTGGTGTGGCCTAATATGTGAAGACAAATAACTTCCAAATCACTTGGCCTATCCTCATCAAATTGCTAGCCTATGTCCACATGGCATCCCTAAACCTAATAATATTTAAACATTAGGTGACGCTGCAATCAATCGCTCAATATCTGCATTTTTAGCGGTTTTTTTTCAGGTTTTGGGGAGTTGTAAAATAGCCAACTCCTCCTAGAGATTAAACCCGATTCATACCAAAGTTGGGCAGTATGGCCTTGAGACCTTAGCACTGAAAAGTTATCAAAAGATTTTTTTTAAATATAAAACTATGTGCGTTGGGCGCAATGGCAAAAAACACCATTCGCCATGAAAATGGAAGTTGTTTTAACTCGGCCATACATTATCTAATCTGCTCCATATTTCGTATATGTCATGACATACTGACCCTGAAGACATCCATATGATAATTTAGAATTGTAGTCATAGCGCCACCTAGTCGCAACAGTAAGTTACATGTTTTCTACCCTTCTCCTCACAGATTAATCAGATCCCTCTCAAAATGTGTCAGAATAGACTTAAGATCTTGATAATGCTTCACTGTGAAGATTGTATGGATTCGTTGAAGGGTGGCGAGTCGGAGCATTGGCAAATTTGATCCTTCGCCGTGAACGAATAAACCAATGTAACATGCTCGAAAAGTAACTAAACTTAGCACACACATTTAAAGTCAAAGATGTAGTTACCTGATATGATTTTAATGCTTCAGAATGGCAATATGGCTCGATAGCGCTCCCTACCAATATTAATTTAAGCAGCCCCAGCGCTACGTTTCACCTACATTCATGAAACTTTGCAGGCATATGTAAAACATGTAAACTGAAAAGAGAGTCTCTTGGGACCATGCTCTAACGGTACCGGAAGTCAGACATTTTGATTTTTTTTTCTGTTAATTTTTTCATGCTTTAGTCTATTCAACTCCTCCTTGGTAAATCATCGGACAGACTTCAAATTTGGTCAGTACAACCTAAATACGTTAGTAATTAAAAGTTGTCAAAATCTTGTTGTTTTCGTGAAAGGATGTTGCCGTGGCTGTTACTCTTAGCCATGAAGACAAAAGATCTTTACTCTACTAAAAATGCTCAAAACACAACCAATCTTGCCACACATATATACTGTCTTAAATGTAGTTTTCTGATATGATTTTCATCCTTCAAAATGGCAATTCGGCTCAATAGCGCCCCCTACAAAATTTCAACAAACCATCGTCAGATTTAGACAAAGCAGCCCTCGCAGTAGGTTTGACATAGAAATACAAAACTTGGTAGGCGTATGTAACACATGTTGACTTAAAAATAACTCTCTTGGGACCATGCTCTAAACTTTACCGGAAGTTGGCAGTGGCAAAAAACACCATTCACTATGAAAATGGAAGTTGTAATGGTCATGCATGATGCTGATAAAGTTCTGAGCACATTTACATGAAGACACTTCTGAATTTTGTCATAGAAACACCTACTGCCCCAAATCTGCCCCAAACTTGTCATGCTTGATAAAAGTCACGGCCTGAGGATATCGACAAGCTTATTTTCACTCAGTCAAAGTGTCACCTACTGCCGAAAGGAAATCAGCGTTACGTGACAAACGATAAAATGTCAGAGGGGCGGGCCTGCGTTCTCGGCTGAGGGAGCCGGTGTCCAGCCAGTACCCCCAACGTGCGCGGAGGAACGAGGACCCGCACAGCGCTGCTTGCAGCTTTAATTTTTAATTGGTTTCAGATGCTCAATCTACTTAAACGTGCTCAATCTACTTAAACAAATGTTTTTGTTTAAAAGTAGATTGGTGTCCAAAGCTGTATTTCATTATAAAATGAACCCACTACTTACAACAAACTAAGCACCATGTTCCATCAATAATCATATCGTAAGATGATCAAAACCATATGATGATATATGATATAGTCTGACCTGATCTCCAGTCATGTAGTGATCAGTTCAATAACATATAGAATGAAGATGTAAAGCGTTCACCCCTCAAATGAAGGTCTTCTCACACAGATGCAAACAGGTAATATTATTTAACACAAAGCTAGTAACATTTATAAATTGCCTTACAGACATTAATGCAGACCTATATCATAAGCATGAACTGCACGATGCATAATGTATATAAAAACCTAAACAAATATGGGATGATATAACAGATTGTGACAGATGACTGACATGGCAGGTCTGACCTGTAGAGGGGGTTCAATGCAATGATGTCCCTGATGGTCTTCACTATCTCGGCTGTCAGCGCCTGCAAAACAAACATTACAGAGATTCACGTTTTAGACCTTTCCGTTTTAATAAGACCATCTGTTTTACGACATGAGCCAACAAAATCAGAAATTAATGAAAATCTCTTGATGAAATGTACCATCGCACCACCATCGACTGTTCATTACATCTATTGTGTGTGTTTGTACCTTGACCTCCTCTGTGACTGTGAACTGTTCATGCTGAATGTTGTCCACTTCTACCATCAGGATGTTGGAGGAGGGTAGAGGCTGAAGCTCTGGACTCAGCTCTGCTTCTGAAATCTGACCAACAACAGTCAACGTGAAAATAAACATAAACCACAAACACCTTATCTCCTACCCCTAATGAACAAAACATACAGTTAGTTAGATAGTTCAACTATTTCCCTCTGATTAACAAAGTTCATCTGATTCTTATATCACCTTTAGTTGTAATAATAAAATACACAAGAAGCATAATTGTGCAAATGTAAACGTTTACTGACCAAACTGCATTTACAGACCACCGTTAAGCACTAAACATTAATTACAGTTTGACCATCATAGTGTGAAATAAGGTTTTACGGCCAGGATCCAGTAAAGATTTACGGCCAGTGTTCAGTAAAGATATTCTACTGCGAGCTCCCTCCAGATGTCTGAGCTCCTCACCCGATCTCGAAGGCTGAGCCCAGCCCCCCGTACGCGGGACGCTAACTTCGGCCGCTTGTATCAATCTCATTGTTTCGGTCATCGCCCAAAGCTCATGACCATAGGTAAGGGTCGGAACGTAGATGGACTGGTAAATCGAGAGCCTCGCCTTATGGCTCAGCTCCCTCTTACCCACAACGGCCAAGTACAACGCACGCGCCGCACCGCACCGCCTGTCCATCTCACGCTCCGGTTTATCCTCACTTGTGAATAGGACACCCGGTTCTAAACAGGAACTGATAAGACAGCAGCTAATACCTTGAGTGTCGATAACGTCTGGAGTTAACAGTTCTGCTATCGGTACTTTAGAAGTTAGAGTGAGATCTCTGCAAAAAAGCAGCGTTGCAAACCTCCTTCCTAACTCTGTGTCTGTCTTTGCTCGAGGGGCGGAGTCATGCTCTGACACATAAGTAAGTCATTGAAAGATGATGTTATGAACCCAAACACGAGTGCGTTAGAGGTTTCCGACATTTGTGCGATGTTTGCGCGAATGACGCTCATGTGATTGGTTGAAAATGAGGATGACATCTGATTGGCTACAGATAGGTCTATGTTGAAAAAAACGCATTTGGGAATCCAGCCACTGCAGGGGGAGTCTCAAAAAAAAAAAACACACACACACACACACACACACACATGTGGAGCAATCCACAAACAAATGCAGTGTGATAGACAAACAAATACATACAAATCCACAAACAAATAGAAAAATCCACATAGAAATGCTAAAATATATTTGTGATTTTTCTTTTACATTTATATAAATCGTAATTCATTTATGTGTGCATTGTAATGTATTTGTGAATTGTTCTGAGTGCATTTGTGAGTCTAATTTATTTGTAAATCCTTCTGTGTGCATTTGTAAATCAAATATGTTTGTGAATTGTTGTGTGCGCATTTGTAAATCTTTGTGTTTGCATTTGTGTGTCTCTCTGTATGCATTTGCAATTATTGAGACTGATCTGACCCCATATTTGACCGCCACAACAACCATTGCCAGGCGTATGGGTGAGCCTTCCCCTAAGTCTTTAAGCCAGGCATGTCCAAAGTCCACAACAAGTATAAAGCAGAACTAGCGGTTATTTCGACCGTGGTGAATGGCAGAAATTATAACTGTTTTTACGGAGACGAGCCACAGAGATAAGCCACGCCCCCTTTTCGCGTCTCGACATGCGTTTGGTGTGAACTCAGCACAACTTGTTGGGGCGACGAAACTCACGCGAGTAAAGCGTTGCAAATATTCGCATCGCGTTTGGTGTGAACGCACCATAATGCTATCTGGCTCTGCATCCGTGCCGCAAACCCTTCTTGAATCATTTCTGCCATGGCGACCGCAAAAAAAGAGAGAAAAGTTGACAGTGAGGGCCGCCGCTTTCAGATTTTCAAATTCACTTGTTTTAAAGTTTAATGATAACAGACCACTTTGCATTACTTATAACTCCTGTTTAAAATGTTCAAGAGGCAAAGATATTTAACTCATGGAAATTTAAGGTATTCTATACAGTTTGTTCAATGTTATCTGACTGAATGAAAGGCAGAATTGTGTTTTTAGAGTTGTTCACGTCTGCCTGAGTGGCTTATATTTGGTTACATTGTCATTTGAAAAATAAAGGTAATTGTGACAATGAAAATTGTTTTATAACAGTGTGTATTTTCATGTAACTTTTGTGGTTAAAAAAATGTCAGAAGGAACTATTGGCCCCCGGGCATCTTCACAAAAAGTTTGGACACCCCTGCTTTAAGCTCTGCGTGTTGGTCGGGTTGAGGAGGAAAGGTGTTCTTTCCACCGCTCGACAATATCCCTAGTCTCGGTTTGCTGTACTAGTCTCGGTTTGCTTCATTAACGCCAATCAAAAGTCTTTCTCCCTGTTTTTTTAGAAATATCCACCATGTAAGCATAGGGCCCTTCAATAAGACAGGGCCACAAAATCAGCCATAGTAAATGCTGTACTTCAATCGTGCAATTTTTTGATAATTTTGTAATAAATCAACTTCCCAAAACTAGCTGAACCTGGTATTTTCGGGGCCACTGGGGATCAGAGGCCACGGGTAATTGCCCACTAAATATGCCTAAAAAATTCCAGCTCAATGTGTGCTGACTCACTTCCAACCCTGAAGAAATACATTCATGGCTTCACAGCTAAAACAGGGTTTTTTTCAAACTTGGTGGACGAAAGTTCAAAAGGTGGCAAAAGTGTTGACTGGGCGCATGAACTGCTTAAATGAGTGCTGCTAGAGAGCGTCATACTGAAAGCATGTGTAGAAGGCTATAGCTGTGGCATGTGAGGGTCATGTTACGTACTGTACCTTGTCCTCAAGCTTCTCCGTAAGAGAACCTTGTTGGTCCTTGCGGCTGCGTTTGGCTTTGCGTCTCGATGGAAGTTTGGGTTGGGATTCTGACTCAGACTCTGAGCACACAGGGGACGTAGCTGCCTCTTCCGGCTCCATCTCCAGCTGTCTTGTGATATGGATCCTGACAGACCAGAGTGTAGCAGTATCGTAAATAGTTGAGGTATACACAATACACATGCACCAGTCTATAGATTTTCATTCCAACCAACCACAATGCCCTTTCCCCAAAAGAAGCAGTAGTGTCTCTAACCTGCGGTGTCCCATGACGATCATCCTCAGCTTGTCTCCCAGGTCCTGCATCTCATGAATCTGAACAAAGGTCCCTGTAGAATAGATGGCATCTAGAGACTCCACCACATCTGATTCATCACTGCAAGAGACAGAAACACTCATTTCTGCCAACACATAGACATGGATAGCAGGCAGCATGTCCAGTTCTTAGCACATATCACTGATTCACTACAGTCATTGATTTGTATTGACACACTGCCTCAACGTATATTTCACACCCTTGAGTAGACCAATATTTTGTAAAACATAGGACCTCTAATAAAGTTCCACTCATCTCAGTGACGATTAGATTAATTTACTGAAATCTCATATGGAACCAGCTTCCACTTTCAGTCCGGGAGGCAGACAGTCACCAAAGTTAAGAGTAGACTTAACACTTTCCTCTTTAATAGTTAAGACTGAATCAGGTTTGCCCTGGTCCAGCCCCTTGATATGCTGCTATAGGCTTATAGGCTGCTGGGGGACGTTTTAGGATACACTGAGCTCCTCTCTTCTCTTCGCTCTCTCCTTATGGACAAATTCACATTACTAACTATTAATATTGCAGCTCGGCAAGTCAGGATTAACTGTGATTACATAAATCACAGTTTTATAACATAAGAATTAAAGGAGCTAGGTTTGTGTGTGCAGTGATCTCATGTAAAGCTTTGTTACCGTCGTTATTCGCACTGTAGAAACAAGCAGTTTAGTTTGTCAGGTGCATGATGCAATGAGATGAACCATCGATCCAATACAAACTTTATCTTCATAGATGAAACAGATGTTCACGAACTGCAGCATTTGCAGTTGAAAATATGTAATAAATCAATGTTTGATATCGCTATACTCACCATACTGTAAGACGTATAAAATTATAATACAATAGTATTGTGACTTGTGTATTGCGACCAAGTTACAATATTTCAGAGGAGCACAGTTAAGTCTGCGACCAGGAGGAGATTACGTTATGTTCTGCTTCACTAAGGGGACTGTAGGTCTTTCTCGATTCCTTGCTCCTCCGGCTTGTGAACCGGAAATCAATCTCAGACACCATCTTGGAGGACATCCCAATTCCTAAAATGCCTCTCGGAGGAAGTTCGCCAAAAGAGCTATCAGCGAGAATCCACCGGTGTACCCTTTGAGGAGTTGTTTTTGGAGCCATCACACAGCTGTCAAACCATGGCGAGACTCTTCCTTTTGTTTCATAGGTTGTAGTTATTTCAAATGATCAAACTGTGTCCTTCACAAGTCTCTCTCTTAACCACATTCCTGAATGACATTTGACCTGGATATCACTTAATTATTACTGCTAGAATACAGACATGATTACAAGTGCAAACAGCTGCTGTCATCAGATTATATCACTAATAACATTCTCTTGCATTCAGCACTAATTTGTTCTATTTCATGTTGTCATATATACATAACTCTGTGTGTGCGTTCACAATAAATATCATTCAAATATATATATATATATATATATATATATGTGTGTCACTCTTTACTTGTAGAGTACATTTAATACAAACTGTGTAGTACTTCACGCAATAAAATACAAAAAGCCATATGTGTGCATTAAATAAAAATGCATGACATCAAATTGTTCTTGTCACATTATGCCAAGTTGTGAATTGAAAATAGTAAATATAGAAGTTGTCATAAACACCGTTATGCGCATCTGACCATCGTCATATACAGTGGTAAAACAAAACAATGGACAGAAGTGACACACGTCATATTTAATTAATGTTTAAAAAGAGGCTTGATTGAGATGAGCAAAACCTGCACAGAATGGATTAGCAGAACTCAGCGAGGATCAAAGTGTTGCACAGGCAGTCATTTGGTAAATGCCTGTTGCCTTGACTCCTCTCTCTCCTCCTTGCCTAAGACGAGATGTGAGGAGTCGAGGAAAGAAATTGAGAAGCCACAGAATCAGGAAATGAGAAAGACCCCTGTAATGTCAATTTGTTATTCTTATGAGTATCTTATATTCTTATATCGGTCAACTGATGAAGTAAAGTTTGTTGTTGAGAAAACGATCAAGACCCTCATTGTGAGATGTGGTTTATGCAGCAGCAGCTGTTGAAGTAGCACATCCTCTTCTCCTGTTGATGAACAAAGGGCTGATGCTTCCATGTTAGGCTGTACGGGCGCTGACTAAGCCCTCTTTGCCAATAAGTACTCCTTTGTTTGTAAATTTCAAAGCAGAATATTCAAATAACACCCATGTAAACTGTCTTTATAACGCTGTGTGATACTCAATCTGGCCTGAGCTTTTTTTATAAATACTACAAAGATAAGTTCAGCTTTTTCGATAGTCTCTTTTCAGATTAAAAAGACTTTGACCTTGTAAGGTCAAACAATATGCTGAACACGTGTGTGTTTGAGAGAGTCCTCCCACTCCACTGAATGAGCCATACTGGGGAGGAGGTAGAGTTGCACAGTGTACCGATACTAAAAAAGGTACCGCGGTACCCGTACGTTCAAAACGATACTGTTTTGCATATTTTTAGTATCGATACTTTATTAAAAGTGAAGGAAAGCCCACTGACACACAGACAGTGAAGGAAAGCCTACTGGCACACAGACAGTGAAGGAAAGCCTACTGACACAGAGACACGTCTGCTAAACGCGTTTCAAAGCCACTCAGACCAGGGAGCAACACGTCAAACATGGCAAAGCACCTTTCAGTCAGACACCCCGAGTTCAAAGAACGACAGGTAAGCAAATGTGATTATAAACATGCTGCACACCTCCAGCTCACCCACATACAGCCTAACACGAGTAGCCTTAGCCTAGTTTGACAACCAGCCTATATGATCATGAGGTCACAATGCACAATTGTGTACTAAATGAAACACAATTGATGCAAAATGGCTACATGCTGGTGGAGCCTGAGGGTGGATCTTGAGCTAATTCTTTAATAATATCTAATAATTATTTCATGAATTAAGATAAAATATGATCTCTACAATTGCTCATACTTATGGAAGGAACTATGTAGTCATCTGGTCAGATACGGACAAAAGGCCTACTTAGCCGATTATAATCAATGCTATGATGGCACCAAGTTTTCATTAATATCTTGCTGTAGGCTAATACTAATATTAATGCCATTTGTTAAGTGTTGAAAAAGCTGGGCAGGAACAAGCTGGTAAAAAGGGAACCATACAGATGTTTTATTTATTACTATTATAGATAAATATACCAGTATCGTATTTGTGGTATTGTATTGAATTCTGGTATCGTAATATCGGGTATCGTGATATTTATGGCAGGTATTGTATGGAAGTTATAATTTTGGTATTGTGACAACCTTATGAGGAGGTTACATTTAGTTACATTGTGGTGCGTTCAAGCTCAGTGAAAAGGACAATTAGGTGAAGTTAATTATAACGTTATCATGATGTGTTCAAATGTAATCTTGTAAAATATCATTTTGGTGTGAAACTTGAATAAATCCATTTGTTTGAAGGAGATGTTTTCACAGCAATATAATATAGATATTAAAGATGAATTATGAGCTGTTTAACTTCACTAGCATTAAGCAGCTTATAATACAACATTTAAAAATGTTATCAATAGAAATACAATCTTTTATTTCCTAATCATGTTAGGTTTCATGCAAATCACCACAATAGATGACTTAAACATAGTAAAAGGAAACAGTTGATGATACATATTTTAGGGCTAATAGAAATATTCTGGTTAATAATCGTGATGCAATCATGACTCAAGTCAGCAGGATTGGACTATGTTGACTAAAACAAGCAGTTCAGCTGCTTGATGCAACAATAAAGGATTTTATGAGTGTTGGTCAGTCTGTCTGCTTGACTGATCAACCATTTTAATGCGAGACCACCCATAAAAACTGTACCATATTAGATTAAATGAAGGTTCACAAACTGCAGCATTTGCAGTTGAAAAGATTTAATATTGCTATACTCTGCATATTGTAAACATTTTTAAAAAGCAATAAAATGGTATTGTGGGGCCTCTGGTGGTTACTACCCCTAATGACAGAAGACCAGATGTCCATACATGACGTGACATCAGGTGAAAGACAGTAAAATCAGTGAAGAGCGTGGTCTAAGAGTGAAGCCCATATCAACCTGACCATCAAGGATGAGAGGACACTTCTCAGACTTACTGATCATCTCTCTTCAGGAAGACTCCAGCATATGGCTGAGCCAGACGAACCTTCCTCCTCAACAGCTCCATCAGCGCCTTGTTCTTCACCTGACGGGGATGAAGACAGACGTCACACACACACTCAGCACTTTACCACACAGGTTTGGTCATTTTCTGATATATCAGATTTACCCTTGTATGTAATGTTCAGTAATCCTTCAAAGGAAAGGAACTTCAAAGGAAAGGAACAAGTGATCGACTGGAAGAATCACCCAACAGGAGTTTATGGAATTCCAAATCTCTTGATTAAATAAAGCACCAAATGGGCTGTACTTGTATAGCTGTGTATACCACTTAAAAGCACTTTAACACTACATTCAATTCAGTTTATTTTATATAGCCCAATATCACAAATTCCAAACTCCCCTCAGAGGGCTATACAATTCGTACACATACGACATCCCTGACCTTTGACCTCACCTCGGGTCAGGAAAAACTTCCCCCCCAAAAAAGTGGAAAAAAGTGAAGAAACCTTCAGGAGAGCAACAGAGGAGGATCCCTCTCCCCCAGTTGGACAGAAGCAATAGATGTCATGTGAACAGAATGACATAATTCACCCATTCATAGACTGATGAGAGGGGCTACCATGCCACTTGTCTATTTAGGACTAACTAACATCCATACAACATGCATACACCGCAGGAACCGCTATGGAAGGAATTTGGGGTTAAGTGTCTTACCCAAAGACACATAAAAAGACGCCAAGACACCAAGGGTCACCGATCCTCTGACTGAAGGACGACCCTGCTCTGCCACTAAGCCACAGCTCCCCCCCCAATCCACAAATGGAGTTGAATTGAATTGTTCACGCCATAGGTCACATTAAAAAAGGTAGAACAAGTTTGGACATGATTTATCTTTGTCATTTTTTTACAATACAAAAACCTGGCATTTTAACATTGGTGTGTAGACTTTTTATATCTATTGTAATACACATAACCAATCTAGCTTCTGGTATCATTGCATGTGGCGACAGGTGTCACACATCTGCAGAGTCTGAGGAACTGTAGCCTGGTCCAGATAAAAGAGTTGGCAGGCAACAGTCTCTTTAGTCCTAAAGTTTAAGGTATTTATAATACCTTAATTTAATTTGCTGCCATTAATGTCTTTTGCACTAATAGTGACCATATTTAAAGAAATGATGTGTAGAAATAAAAAACAATTCTCCAAACCGGAGCTAACCCTGGTGACATCACTGTGGTGGCTCTGGGTTGTGGACTAATTGTATTGTAAGATAAGCTGTTGATGCTCAGCTCCTCCAATCCATCATACGTGTGTGTGTGTGTGTGTGTGTGTGTGTGTGTGTGTGTGTGTGTGTGTGTGTGTGTGTGTGTGTGTGTGTGTGTGTGTGTGTGTGTGTGTGTGTGAGATTAGCAGGTTGCAGCCTCTGTTATCAGTGTATGCACTTGTTGTGGTCGGAGGACTAGAAAGGCTCCATGTAAATGAAAGTCCATTCTCCATCAGGACTATTTCATTTCATTGTTAACTTAAAAAGGCGCTTCACTGAGAATATATTCAGCTGTCTACAGAGCTGTACAGTGGTGCTGCAGTTTGGGTAAGTTCTTGGAGTGTAAAGTAGTGTAAATTGTTCAGTGGTGAAAATTGCAATTGAACTCAAAGTTTTTAAGAGCAGCAGATCTAATTCAATAAAATGAAATTCTGTTTATTTTGTATAGCCCAGAATCACAAATTATCGCTGAACTTTGACCTCACATCGGATCAGGAAAAACTCCCCCCAAAAAAATCAGAAGAAAACCTTTCAGGGGGAAAAAAGTGAAGAACCCTTCAGGAGATAGTTGGAGGATCCCTCTCCCCGGATGGAGAGAAGCAATAGATGTTATGTGTACAGATGAACAGCGTTACAACACATTTAATGAACCAGATAAAAGCAGCCAGCCACCTCCACACCAGCGCCCTGTTGCTGTGTGGTTTCATCATCCGCGTGTCCTTGAAGGCAATGGAAACATCATCCTCACCTCTATGATCTTGATGAAGCGGGGGAACACCGGGTTCCTGCTCACAGCGATCAGCGGCACATTGGGAAACACCTCCGGGACCATCATGGGGGTGAGGGCGGTCATCTGGGGGCCATAGGGCACTCCCCCATCTCCCCCAGACTCTTCTCCCCCGGAGCCTGCACTGTCCCCGCCGTCCTGCCCGGAGAAGCCCGCGTTGCCCACCCGGTTCCCGAACATCCGGTGCTGAATCATAGAGGGTCGCGAGGCCGGCGTGAGGAAATCGGTTTGTCCACGGAGAAAGACCCCGACCCGCATCCACCGGTGACGAGTGATGGCCAGTCTGCAGCCCTCTGTCATTGCTGTGCTGACCGGAATGTTCGAGAAGGACCGGGGAGAGTGGAGCCAGCTCCGGGCTGATGAGCCGGGGCGGCTGCTGCTGGTCCTGAACCCCCCAGACCAGTTTAGTTTTCTGTGCAGGTGTCTAGCAGCGAGGATCATCTTGGCGCAGGTCGCCATTTCTGGAGCTTTCTGTTATTACAGCATCAGCATGTGAGCGACCTACTTCCGTCGGTGTTTGTTGACGTAGTGCTCCACCGACAAGCTGATAGGCTAGCTTGAGATGAGCCAGTCCTGCGCAGAAGCGATCACCGGCGATTGTCGCACAATGCATGCTGGTTAGATTTGACCGATTTGACCCCTACGATGGCTCTGGCCCAGTCACCTAAGGCCTTAACCTTTTAAACCCCAAGCTATTTTCTAGGTTTCTGCTCGAAATAACATACCCAAACTAAAAAGGGTGTATCTCTGCAACCACAAAGGCTATTTGAATAATGTTGGTGTTATAATAAAGGCAAACCATTTGTGCTTTTGTTGAGGCAGAAAGCCCACGGTGTTTGCTAACAATGACCGATTGACTTGAAATTTGGTACACATGTCCACTTGGACCTGCTCTACAAAAAAGTAATTGGTGGTTAAAAATGCACCAACTTAGATTTTTGAATATTTTTTTTTTCTTCTCCTAAACGCTGGGTCCGATCCTTACGAAAACTTCTGGGGTTTATTATTGGTTCAATGTCATCAGAAGTGATGAAAAGCGTGTTGATATCTCATTGCGTTCAGAAGATACGGGCCAATGAACTTCTAAGGGTTGTGGCCTCATTTAAAGACCCATAAGGTCCAAATGACTTGGCATATCCATACTAAATCGCTAGCATATGTTCACATTGCATCCCTTAGCGCTCCTTAATTTGTTCATAATATTTGAACATTAGGGGGCGCTGCAGTCAATCGCTCAATATCGCAATTTTTAGCCTTTTTTCGCGTTCTTTCACGTTTTTTGGGCGTTGCAAAACAGCAAACTCCTCCTAGAGATTAATTCCAAAATCGGGCAGTGTGATCTAGAGACCTTAGCAATGAAAAGTTATAAAAGGATTAAAAATATATAAAACCATGTGTGTAGGGCGCAACTTCAAAGAAACGCTATTCGCCATGACAATTTAAGTTGATTTAACTCGGCCATACATTATCTAATCTGCTCCATATTTCTCCATATTTTCTCATATGTCTTGACCCTGAAGACATCCATATGATAATTTTGAACATTTGACATTTTTATACTCTAAAGTTATAAACATACTCTATTAAAAAATATGATTTATGCAACTGGATCTGTAGCCCAGCGGTTTATAACTATGCTTTGGAAGCAGGAGACCTGTGTTCATGTCCCAGCTGGGACTAATTTCTTGCATGACTTCTTTTTACATTTAATTTACACCACATGGTCTATACTTCACGTAGAGATCCATGACTCATGTATATGTTCACATTGTAACAGCACTACCTCCTGGCTCCACTGGACTTCCTTGAGTCTGCCCCAAACCTTTCATGATTGATAAATGTCACGGCCTGAGGATATCGACAGGCCTATTTTCACTCAGTCAAAGCGCCACCTACTGGCCAAAGGAAATCAGCCTAAAACACATCAGATTTACATGTAATTTACATGACGTGGTCTAGACTTCACGTAGAGACACATGATACATGTATAAGTTCACATTCTCATAGTGCCACCTACTGGGGAAAGGAGATCAGCGTTACGTGACAAACGTTAAAACGTCAAAGCAGCGGGCCTGCGTTCTCGGCCAATTTCACAGGTTGCAACGAGTCCGGCACCCCTTACTCCCGCATCACCCCCCACAAAAAAACCAGAGGGACCCGGTCGAAAGCCTTCTCCAAGTCCACAAAGCACATGTAGGGCACACAATCCACAATCCTTAATAGTTCCAAGTTTTTTAATCTCCTCCTGTTCTTTAATAAAAATAAAAATTTCGTTAGCATAAGCTGATAAAATGTGGCATTTAAAAATGCTTTGGCAGGGTATATTATGACCTACACACAAATAAGGCTACATGTTTTTGTTTACTACTTTGCTCACATGTGCTGCCTGCTAGTTGTTAGTGTGCACTGCGGCTAGAAGGTAGCACATGTGAGGAGTCGCTGGTTGTTGGAGTGCACTGCAGCTAGAAGGTAGCACATGTGAGGAGTCGCTGTGTGTTGGTGTGCACTGCAGCTAGAAGGTAGCACATGTAAGCAGTCGCTCGTTGTTGGTGTGCACTGCGGCTAGAAGGTAGCACATGTAAGGAGTCGCTGGTTGTTAATGTGCACTGCAGCTAGAAGGTAGCACATGTGAGCGGTTGCTGGTTGTTGGTGTGCACTGCGACTAGAAGGTAGCACATGTGCTTCCTGCTGGTTGTTGGTGTGCACTGCAGCTAGAAGGTAGCACATGTGAGGAGTAGCTGGTTGTTGGTGTGCACTGCAGCTAGAAGGTAGCACATGTGAGCAGTCGCTGGTTGTTGGTGTGCACTGCAGCTAAAAGGTAACACATGTGAGGAGTCGCTGGTTGTTGGTGTGCACTGCAGCCAGAAGGTAGCACATTTGTAGCACATTTGTAAAACATTGCTGCACAGTGGAACAAGTGGTAAAAGAATTCCACAGAATACCTTGAACAAAATGTGGGTACATTGCCACCGCAAGCATTGTTTCATCTTTACACAACTGACCTGTTCAGATGTTGACTTATTAAACTGAATTTACAATATCAAGCCATGTTGCTGAGTAAATTTATTTGGCCATTGACTTATTACAAATAAATACTTGAATATTAAATGTGTAACTGTTTTCTCAATCATCTTCTTCCTCGTCGTCCTCATCGTCTATGTCCTCCATCTCTTCCTGGGCAGCTCGCTGCTCCTCCAAAGCTTCTTTCAGAACCTGCTCCTCCTCCAGTGATGGGTCCAGGGCCTCTGTGATTTCTGGTCCGCTTGGATATTCTTTCTGTGGTAGCGGGGGTACAGCTGGGCTGTAACCTTTCCCTGAATACTTTAGGCCCCATCCAACATATATGTTCTCAAACTTCCTAAATTAGGAGACAGCACATGGTTGGTTGTACATTATAATATTGTCTTTAGGATACTGCGAGTAGTCAAACACAAGTATTCAGATCTTTCCACGTACTTTCCACAAGCGTATGCATATGCCCCCGGCCAAAGATTAGAGCGTTGCACAGCTACTGCATGCTGGGAGGTGAGAGTGGAGGACATCTTAGAGGTCCAGGGAGGAACGTTGAACATTTCTGAGAGACACAAATATGAAGAAGATTTAGCTGCCTTCAACGACATAGGTTTGGTTTACGTTGTCAGTGTAGGACCTACTGCAAAACACAAGCAAAATACTGCTATGGACAGGGGCAGCATCAAAATGTATTCAAGCCACCTTCAAGAAGACAAATCAATATCTGTTCATGTCTACCGGATTAAGAATATTTGCAGCGCTTTATCTTGCCTTCAGACTGGAACTGAAAGGAACGTGAAAGGTATCTGTGCTCTCTACAAAGCAACACAACTTCATTCACAAAAACAGGATAGATTAGTTTCACTTTCAGTTCAGTTCCATGTTCAAAATATTTAAATATAGAACACATTTCAACTGTCTACTACAGATAAGGACCTCAAGCCAACTTCAAAACATCCAAACTATCTCTTTAAGCTGCTGAAAAACCTCGAAACTGAAACGTAAAACTGTAAGAATTGACCTTTAAGCTTTTTAAAATATTAAGCTTCCATTTTAAATTGTAATATAAGCTTCCTATTTAATATTCATGCTTGTAGTAAACTTTTTTAATAGTGTATTTCTTTTATGATTTCATATATACATTTTAGCTTCCAGCTTTCCCAGCGATGTCTTTCATGTTTTAGGCCTAATCTCAATCTCCACCCTCACACACTTTGAGGTGCGCACTCGCTAAACTGTGAGGGTTTGGGGAGTCGACTCTGTTAAACCATCAACTGCTTGAGGGCTTTCGCAATATAATATATATATATATATATATATATATATATATATATATATATATATATATATATAGCACAGATGTATTCTTCAAATATTTCATTTTGTTATTGACGCTGTTTAGATAAAAACGAATAGATGATTTAAAATGACGTTCTCGTCTCGTGAGTACCAAAAAGAATGAATGAAAAACATTTTGATTGATTATCAAGGTCGGAAAGATGTTTTATTTTGAAAAATGACCGGATACATGTCAAGAGGTCATTTGATAAGTTACCCCAAAAATTAATTAAACCCACAAGCTAGCAAAGATGAGTGAGTTACGGCATATATATATAGTCTGGTGACGGACTAACGTTTCAGACAACACACCGGTGTTCTGGATTAAAATCAAGGCAGAATATCCGGAGATCACCAACAAAGCACTGAAACCTGCTTCCAACATCCTGTCTTTTTGAAGCGGGTTTTCTGCAGAGACCAGAACTAAGTTATGAGTAGACTGGACATAAAGAACACACGTCGGGTGTCATTATTGTCTCCCATCACTCCGAGATGGGACTGGTTCATTGCAGAGAAACAAGCTCAGGGCTCCCACTAACTCGGCGTAATGTTGTATTTTATTGTAATACATTTGTATGGGTGTATTGTATATATTGTAAACATGCTTGCTGCTGCTTCAAAGTAGTTCCCCCCTGTGGATGAATAAAGAATCCATCTATCTATTTTTATGCCGGGCGTGTCATTTTATTACGTCACATTTACATTTAGGCCAGTCCGTGAAAATATTGTCTTATATGAAACTTGTCCGTGGCACAAAAAAGGTTGAGGACCGCTGGTTTAGGTGACCAGGACATTCTTGCTTGTATTCAGGGTTTTTTCAAATGTATATGTCTTTTAAAGTACAAAGCATTTCTTCTTTCAACTTTTTCATCTAATTAATTTTAATTTCGAACTTTTGACAGTATCACAGTTTAGCTTACAGATTGTATCCCAATGTACTTAGCTTCTTTAGTTATTGCTGTTGAGTAACCAATTCTTCCGGCTTTACATTTCAGTTTCCAGAAGTGCAGTGTAATGCATTTGAACACTTTCCCATTTTCAGCAATGCGCTGCAATATATTTAAGCTCTCAGAATTCAAATGCATTTTCTGCAGTTAAATTCTAAAGCCTTGATGAGCATATCCACATGTATATTACCTTCTGATCTCATCTGAACTGTGGCAGCTGGGCAGTCACTGTAAGAACAGTGACACTGTTTGAGAGATTTTAGTGAGTAAATCTGACTGAAACTGTAAAGATGTGGAATTTATTTGGGGAGATGTCAAATGCATTTTAAAAAGTGAAGGCAAGAAGTCACCTGATCCCATGTGAACATTATATCATAGATTACCATTTGAACACATGAACATGTCCAAATACAAAGACAGACCTGCATCTTCGGAGAGGGGAGTATACAGAGGGGGTCCAACTTCTGGCTCAAGTTCATCCAGTTCTTCCTTCTCTTCAGCCTCGCCTTCCTCAGAGTCTTCTCCCGTTTTCACAGCCAGGTTCACCCAAGTACAGCGGCCCTAAAACAGTCCATATTCACACTAAATAAGTATATCAGTTGAGAAAAGGGTCCGTGCACCTGTTTGGATCCACCTACCTGCTGCAGAACGTGCTGAACATGATGCACCCAGGTCGACAAAGACTCGGCCAACTTAGACACTGGAATGCCCTCAAAGCTGTCCCGGGCTGCCTCCTCTTCCTCATCACCTTCCTCCTTCCCAGCCTGGAAGAAGCCCTGGGGGCTGACCTGTGTGCCAGCAGAGATCCGAGCAATCTGTGCTCTCAGGTACTGGGCTTCATTCCCGGGGAAAGGCGGGTAGCTGACCACTGGGGTGTCCAGCCTCCCAGTGAAGAACTTACGGATCTGGCGAGCAGCAGTGATCTGTGCTGGACTGACCGAAGGGAGCTTTACCCAAGGAAGACCCGGCTCTGTGCACACATAGTAAACACACTTGTTTGCGCCTGTTCCGAGGTCCTCCTTCGGCACTGCTGGTAGGGGTTTATAGGTTGACTGAGGAAGTCGATACATCTGAAAGCAAAGCCACCATAAGACCAGAAACATCCCTCATAAACAATTAATTGTATTTCTCTACCTTGAAAAGAGGAAGGGACACTCTTAAGGAAGCTTTCATTTTTCAATAGACTTAATTAATCAAAATGCATTTCCATTCCATCATAATCACATTGTGTTAAAGATTGTAACTGGGAGGTGCAATCAAATATTATGAAAAATAATAAAATAAAAAAGGACGAAGACAAATAATAAATGAATAGACCACTAAAATATAGTAAAGGCCAATTAAATTATTAGTAGTCAAACCTTTTATTGTGATATTAAATTGTGCATTTACTGTTTTGTTTTTTTCATTAAGTTTAAAAAAGTAGGATGGGAGCCAGAGCCTTCAGTTATTAAGCTCCTCTTTTATGGAACCAGCTTCCACTTTCAGTCCGGGAGGCAGACACAGTCACCTCATTTAACAGTAGACTTAAGACTTTCCTCTTTAATAGTGCTTATAGTTAGGGCTGAATCAGGTTTGCCCTGGTCCAGCCCCTAGATATGGACTTATAGGCTGCTGGGGGATGTTTTAATTTTCAATTCAATTCAGTTTATTTTATATAGCCCAATATCACAAATTGCAAATTTGCCTCAGAGGGCTTTAAAATCTGTACACATACGACATCCCTGTCCCAAGACCTCACATCGTTTTAGGATACACTGAGCTTCTCTCTCCTCTTCTCTCACTCCTTTACATCTCTTCATTGCACATTACTAACTCTACTTCTTCCCCGGAGTCTTTGTGCCATCTCGCCTCACAGGGTCCATTGGAACTGGTTTTGTCTGAAGCTGGTCCTGGCTCCTGGGTCCTGACTCCTTGCCCCTGCTTCCTGCATCCAGCCATTGGTCTAGACCTGGCCTCCTTCCCAATGGCCCTGCCTCCTTCTCTAATGCTTCCTGCCTGGTGGGCCGGCCTCCTGCCATGGCCCTGATGATGCCCTTCCCTCTCTACCTTCTTCTGTTCCATGGATTTGGTTATCTGGATCGTGGTCCATGCCTACTACTAATATTCATATATTTCTGTAATATTCATTAAATGTGTAACTCTGTTCATCTGTATACATGACATCTATTGCTACAGTCGATGGACTGAAGCAATAGATGGGGAGAGGGATCCTCCCCTGTTGCTCT
This sequence comes from Cyclopterus lumpus, assembly GCF_009769545.1. Classification (NCBI taxonomy): domain Eukaryota; kingdom Metazoa; phylum Chordata; class Actinopteri; order Perciformes; family Cyclopteridae; genus Cyclopterus; species Cyclopterus lumpus. The sequence continues at coordinate 4,589,716 of NC_046969.1, read as the reverse complement.
CCTGAAGGTTTCTTCACTTTTTTACCCTGTAAGGGTTTTTCTGTTTTTTGGGGAGTTTTCCATGATCCGATGTGAAGTCAAAGGTCAGGGATGTCGTATGTGTACAGATTGTAAAGCCCTCTGAGGGGAGTTTGTGATTTGTGATTTTGGGCTGTACAAAATAAACTGAATTGAATTGAAAGTTAAGAGTTAATAAAATGTGTAAAATCATGATGGAAAGAAGGAAATGTAGTCTCTTAAAAAAACCACAGTCCAGTATTGGCCCCATCTAAAAGCTTATATTGAATAGTGTTTTTCGCAAACAAGAACACATTCTAACATTATTTGATATTGTTTGACGGCTGGAAGGATCCTAGTGATGCGTTTATGGAACTGTAAGTTTTCACATCTTCAACATCTACTTTCCATTAATAGTGGCAAAGGGTGGTTTCATGTGCACTTGTTTTAGGCACTATGGGATGTTGCTCTTTCTATGAAGGAGAGATCTTCTTTGAAGGGCAGCCGGTTCTCACCCTTCCTTTTTTAATGGATAGGATGAAATCTGTTCTTTTTTTTCAACAGCTGTTAGTGATGGACAAGAGCTACTGTCACGATAGATATGCTAGTTGCTTGGTAGAGAGACTTCTTTTTTCCTGTTCATTTTACTCATCAGCAGAGTGTTAATATTGTTGTCGCTCTTAAAAAATGTAACGTTTTGTTAATATTCATCCAAAATAAGTAAAATAACTTTTTGTCTAATTATTAAAACCTCAGTTATGCTCCAAAACACAACTCCATGACTACCTGGAACTGCGTCATCTTGGCCTTCGAGGAAAAAGCTTTCGAAAAGATAATGATTACTATATCGTTATTCATTCCCATGCAGGCTGCTCAGAGTAATTGCAGTAAAGGAGAACTTGGGGTTTTATGTTGGAAATGAACATTATACACAAACATTTAAGAGGTAAACACATACACATGGAGCAAACATGGAGGAAGTGTTGAGATTGCATTAACAGTTAATTAAACAGTGCAAATCAGGAAAGGGGCCCTACTAAAATATGCTTATGCTTTTAACATAAGACAAATGGATTCATATAAAGGCCTGGTTTTGTAGCTGATGTAAATAAAGACCCCGGGCACTTGAGAATAAATTAAGAGTATCTGGTACTGTCCTCCTCCTCACCTCATTCTCTTCAGCCTCTGCTTCTCTCTCCTCTTCCTCAGTGACTTCTTCGGAGCTCTTCTCTTCCTCTTCCTCCCCCTCTCTGTATTCGGCTTCAGCAACAATATAGCTGCTCCCTGTTCCCAGTACTTTGCCCCACAGTCGGCAGTGCAGCAGCGCCTGTGACTCCATCAGCTGCTTCAGTGCGAGGAACACCCTCTGCATCTCCTCTCGGCCCAGACCGACTCCAGCCTGCTCCAAGTAGAAGCCAATCTCACTCACATTAGGGAGGGGGGGGGGTTCCATCTGATGAAGCCCAAACAACGGGTTAATTGTACACAACTTCAGCTGTTTGCTATGTGGGTAATGCCACAAAATAAGCCTTGCATGGTTTCTCATCCATTTACACCAGACCAAAACCACTCAAAGCAACGACTGGAAAAAGGTCAAAGGTCATCAACCGGGAGTCAGTGGATGGCCGGAGAAAGAGCAAGGACATTCCCTTGTGACACCAGAGACCACCAGTCACCCTCTCCCCCGATATACCACCACCTGTTATCATGTGACCGAAGTTCACTCAAAAGGTTTCTGGATATTATGATTATAATTTAAAGGGTTGGAGAAATATTATTTAATACTAGTGCCAATAACATACCTCGGTTTTGTATCAGATACCAACAATTTATTTTATTAATTTAGTTTGAGAAGTATATTTTAAAACCTTTTTTTTGGTAACACTCTATGAAAATTGTGTTTATCACACATTCTAAGAACTTTCATAAGCCATTACAAAGCATTTATGAGACTTAATAAAACTCTTAAACGCCAGCTGTAGTTATGCCACTCTGGTGAGTCTCTTCCACAGCTGACTAAGGTAGGGTGACTTTATAACTCACCATAACCACTCATAAAGACACAGAGGACTGGGTCACACCTTTAGGGTTCCTATGTATGAGGACTTATAAATGTACTAATGTGTAATAATCTTCTGACAGCACAGTATGATTGTATTTATAAGCACTTATAATGCCTTATAACATTATTCATAAGACATAATAAAGCATTTTAGAATATTAATAAGGTTAAGTATCATAATACCCATTACTGGTCATTACGGTATTATAATTCCCAGTTATAATGCATTATACTCTTTTTATAATGGATTACAATGGGATTCTAAGTTACTCTAAGTCATTGTTTGCTTTTAGTCAAGTACATTTACTAACGTACATAACACATTATTACAGCGATTATAATGCACTATGATCTTTGCAGAATCCTGCGGCTGCTACTACTACAGAAACTTAAAATGTATAATCTGTTATCCATTTATCTTTTATAACTGGCTATGGTTATGGTACATACAATGTGCTGTGTAACCCAGGATTTGGATTCTTCTTTCAAACACTTGTCATTTTGGTATAAAAAGCATTATGAATGTTGCATTTGTAATGCTTTTTATCCACCAATTATGATACTTTATTAACCTTGTTAGACGTTTTCATGAATGACTATAACATTATAAAGAGTTTAAAATGCATTATGTCTTGACCCTCATAGACAGTGTTGCCTTTTTTCATTTTGCCAAAAGTAAAAAATCTTACATTAACGGTAGGAAAATCTTCAAGAATATTTGTGTCAAGTCATTTGGTCCGAATGTTTTGAATGTCTACCACCTTCCCGTCGACCTGCTCGTGTTCTGTTTGTACACTCATTCCTCGTTACCCGAGTCTTCCACCAGTTGTTAACAGCTGTGAGTTCTAACAATAGCCGGGTCCATTGTTTACATTCATTATGATGCATTTACATTCATAATGATATAATTTGGAAGAAGGCCTGAAGGGCCAGGCTGTGCAGACTTAGTGACATTTTTGATAGATTTCAGTGCTACTTTCATTAAAACTAAACTATATTACGTTCGTCCTATTAGATATTTTACATGCATGAAACTTGGTCTATGCATTTAAGCCATCCTTAGCCATTAGAAGACGTGGGCTGCTGGGCAACAACCGGGAGTTCAGCGTCTTGCTGAAGGACACTTTGGGGAGGCCAGGGATCGAACCGGCTACCTTGTGTTCACAGGACGACCCTTTACTGGGTTGGGTTTTTCGGTTGGAAGATCGTTAAAACCTTGTGTACACATGTTTACCAAGATCACCAACCCTACCTTTAAATAGTCTTTCAACACAAGCAGCAAAGATGGATGACCGAATGCGTTTATGGGCACCCAAGAGGTCAGGGACCACCAGAGTCTGAGACTCTATGAAGTGGTATGATGTAGGATATGTATGCTCCACAGTCAACCTATATTCAAGTTCATAAATGTTTGACAGTTGAGTTGTTCTGCCTCAGGAAAATATATACTGTGATATAATATATTGTATAGAGCCCAATTTTACAATGAATATTGGCCAGATGGACAGGCGCTATGGCACAAAGATTTAAATGTCAGGGAGTTATCCCCTTAAAATCATAGGGCAAACTAAATACTTATTTTCATTTGGTGCATTTGTCATCCAAAGGCAGAGTTAACTGTTAGGTTGAGGAAAAGAACGTTGTTTAGGTTGTGGCATCACAAGGGGACAGGTAGTGGAGGGGCGCTACAGAGTGGCCACCAGTGCAAAAACTACATCTCCCAGCCTGCCTCACCGCTCACCCAGCTGCAGCTGCTTAAGGCACCTGATTGAGGCAGGGCTGGGAGACTTAAGGGAGCGCACCTGGGAAGGAGAAAGGAGAGCGGAAGGTGAACCCACGAGCACCTGGAAGAGGACAACAAGGGAGAGGACCTCGTAGCCTGGATTCACCAGGATGGAGTTTTTGTTTGGTTAATTAACCACTTTCTCCTCCGGGATGTTTTATGTTTTCTAACTGGACCTTTTTTTTGATACTTTGTTGTTTTTGGATGTTACCTTGCTGGTTGGATGGGAAATAAATCTGGACTTTTTGTTAAATACCCTCGGACGTGCCTGTGTTCATCTCTCTCTTTGCACCGCCCCAGGCTAGCCTGTCCTAGCGACAGCCCGTGACACTACAGGTGATGGAGAATGCGGGCACTGGGGCCAAAGTGCGGATGATTGAGAGAGGAGATATTGACGACTTGTCCCAACTTTTTTCAGAACTTCAAACCCCAGGCCACCAATACAAAATGGAGCCACTGATGCAGATGCTGTTGGAGAGCCAGAGGGGGCAGCAGGAAATCAGCGGTGCCCTGTTGGCACAGCAAATCAGGGCTAATGAACTGAAGGAGCAGGAGCTCGGGCAGAGGCCAGAGTCGAAGCCCAGGGCTGCTGATTACATCCCTAAACTTGGCGTGACCGACGATGTGGAAGCTTACCTTCATGCCTTTGAAGCTACGGCGACTCGAGAAGGGTGGCCAAAGAGACAGTGGGTTGGACTTCTGGCGCCTTTCCTATCCGGTGAGGCCCTTAAAGCATTTCGAGATGTAGAGGCTGATATTGCCCACGACTACGACCAGTTAAAGGGGGAGATTTTGAGTCACCAGGGGCTCACCAAATTTAGCATGGCCCAACGGTTTCATAACTGGACTTTCCTAAGCGGAGAGACGCCCCGGTCCCAAATGCACGAGTTGATACGAGTGGCGAAAAGGTGGTTGGAACCGGACAAACACAGCCCGGCAGACATGATAGAAACCCTGGTTATGGACAAGTATCTACGGGGTCTACCGTACGAGGCAAAAAAAATAATTACGGCCACAGGGTTGGTAGAAGCCGTAGAACAGTTCCAGGCGGCCTCGGACATGCTCAATCATGCTCAATCACCCTGTGAAGCGCCGGTGGCTTCTGTCCCGGCCTGGCCAAGTGTGCGCCAAAGAGGTCCGGCCCTGGCCAACCCTCACTCGGACCCACCCAGCAGAGGCGGTAGTTCACCTGGACAGCCACGAGCGTTCCGGAACCCAGAGCCCCGCCAGTGCTATCGCTGTGGCAAATTCGGCCACATCTCCTGGCAGTGTGAAAGGCTAGACGAGCCCATGCCCACAGCGGAATCCGCCAGCGGCCCCCATGTCCACTTTGCTGCCCTCCTGGGCGAAAGTAGGGACCGGCGACCAACGTGCCCCGTAAAGGTGAATCGACGGGACCTAGAAGCCTTGCTCGATTCAGGAAGTGCTCGGACCCTAGTCCAGGAGGCAGTTTTGGAGGCAACGTCCCCGGCTCAAGGCGATCCCGTCCCGGTGGTTTGTGTCCACGGAGATACCCGAGAGTATCCAACCATCGTAGTGAAACTGACCACAACTAAGGACACGTTTAATGTCGAGGTGGGAGTAATCCGGGACCTCCCGGTCCCAGTCCTGATCGGGCGTGACTTCCCAGCTTTCCGGATGCTGTGGAGGGAAGCCCTAAAGAAGCTTAGTCGGGAGCCCCGCAAACGTAAGTCGAACCATCCACAATTGAGTAAAACCTGGGTTAACGTTGCCAAACCATGCTTGTCCCCTCTAGTGTCAGTCCAAGCCTTGGCAGAAGCTTCTAGTGGAGCTGAGTCTGATGACGCTGAGCCCCAACCTGGGCCAAGTGAGGAGGACACTGATGGCCCTCGAGAAACACTGCCCCTTAAAGGTCAGTATGGAACCGCACAGTTGCAGGACCTGACTCTGGGTAATGCCTTAAGAAACGTCCAGGTCCTAGAGGGAACGTTGGTGGGAACCCGGTTGACCCCTTCCTACCCTCATTTTTCAGTGAAAAATGGCCTCTTGTATCAGGTAACAAGAAGTAAGGACCAAATCGTTGAGCAACTACTTGTGCCCCGGCCTCACCGCTCTACAGTTCTGCAGTTGGCCCACACTCACTTGCTGGGAGCGCACTTGGGCGTAGAGAAGACTAAAGAGAGGGTGTTACAGAGGTTTTTTTGGCCCGGAGTCCACAAGGAGATAGAGAACTACTGCCGCAGCTGCCCAGATTGTCAGGTCACCGCTCCGAAACCGACGTACCGGAACCCCCTTATCCCTTTGCCTATTATAGAAACCCCCTTTGAACGAGTAGGCATGGATATTGTGGGTCCCCTGCCCAAAAGTGTCCGGGGGCACCAGTACATCTTGGTCATAGTGGACTACGCCACCCGTTATCCGGAAGCCGTCCCGTTAAGAAAGGCCAATGCTAAACAAATAGCAAAAGAACTGTTCCTCTTCAGCAGCCGCGTGGGGATTCCAAAGGAGATTCTTACCGACCAGGGGACCCCCTTTATGTCGAGGGTCACCAAGGAGTTGTGTGCGCTGTTACACGTGAAACAGGTGAGAACCTCGGTCTACCACCCCCAGACAGATGGGCTAGTGGAGAGGTTCAACAAGACCCTCAAAGTCATGCTGAGGAAGGCCATTGACAAAGACGGAAGAAACTGGGACCAGCTGTTACCCTACCTTCTGTTTGCGGTAAGAGAGGTGCCTCAGGCTTCCACTGGCTTCTCACCCTTTGACCTGTTGTATTCCCACAAACCCAGGGGCCTTCTGGACATCGCCAAGGAGACGTGGGAGGAGCAACCCTGTCCCCATCGTACCATGATTGAACACGTGGGGGCGATGCAGGACCGGATGGCAGCTGTGTTCCCCATTGTGAAGGAACACATGGAGAAGGCTCAGAGGGATCAAAGGGCCGCCTATAACCGAGCAGCACAACCCAGGGAATTCAACCCAGGAGACAGAGTCCTAGTTCTTGTCCCCACTGTGGAATGTAAGTTATTGGCTACTTGGCAGGGGCCCTTTGAAGTAATTGAAAAGGTTGGGGAAGTCAATTACAAAGTACGACAAACAGGGAAGAGGAAAGGTGAGCAAATCTACCATATTAACCTCCTAAAGAAATGGCATGAGCGAGAGGTGTTGTTCAATGGCCTTCCCCCCAGAGAGTCGAGAGAACCCGCCCGGGACGAGGTGCAGTTAGGCCCGGACCTCTCTCCGCACTAGCGGCAGCAGGCAAAGGAGCTGGTAGAAGGAAATCAGGAGGTATTTTCATCCCTCCCAGGCTACACCCACCTGGTGGAACATGAAGTACGCACCCAGCCGGGAAAAACGGTGAACCAAAAGCCATATCGGGTGCCGGAGGCCCGCAAGAAGCTGATTAACGAGGAGGTAAGGAAGATGCTGGCGTTGAACGTGATTGAGGAATCCAAGAGTGCCTGGTCAAGCCCCATCGTCCTGGCTGACAAACCGGACGGAACAGCCCGGTTCTGTAATGATTTCAGAAAAGTAAATGACATTTCTGAATTTGATGCATATCCCATGCCTCGTGTCGATGAGCTAATTGAAAGCCTGGGCCAGGCACGTTTCCTAACCACCCTGGATCTCACCAAAGGTTATTGGCAGGTTCCATTGTCTCCAGGGTCGAAGGAGAAGACAGCCTTTGCCACCCCGGGAGGCCTCTGGCAGTACCGGATGATGCCTTTTGGCCTGTTTGGAGCCCCCGCCACCTTCCAGCGCCTGATGGACCAAGTACTGAAACCCCATCGAGAATATGCAGCGGCCTATCTGGATGATGTGGTAATTCAGAGCCCAGACTGGGAGAGCCACCTACCACGGGTTCAGAAGGTCCTCGACTCCCTCCGACAGGCTGGCTTGACCGCCAACCCCAAAAAGTGTAGGCTGGCGTTTGGGGAGACCAACTACTTGGGGTACACCATCGGGCGGGGCCTTGTGAAACCCCAGGATGCGAAACTCGCTGCCATCCAAGACTGGCCAAAGCCGTTGACCAAAAAACAGGTGAGATCCTTCTTGGGCCTGGCCAATTATTACAGACGTTTTATCCCGGATTTCTCTGTGATAGCGGCCCCTCTCACCGAACTGACGACCAAGAAACATTCCCGTATGGTGACATGGTGCCCGGCGGCAGAAGAGGCCTTTAACGACCTGAAGAGGGCCTTGTGTTCGAAACCAGTCCTGATGGCCCCCGACTTTAGCAAGGAGTTCGTGGTCCAGGCAGATGCTTCTGAGATGGGCCTGGGTGCTGTCTTAGCCCAGATGAAGGAAGGTGAGGAACACCCTGTTCTGTATTTGAGCCGGAAGTTGCTGCCAAGGGAGAAGAACTATGCCACAGTGGAGAAAGAGTGCCTAGCGTTGAAATGGGCCCTGGAAACCCTCAAATATTACCTGCTTGGAAGGAGGTTCACTCTGGTAACAGATCATTCACCTTTGCAATGGATGGCAAAAAATAAGGAAACAAACAGCAGGGTAACTAGGTGTTTTTTAAGCCTCCAGACGTTTAACTTCTCTGTCATTCACAGGCCAGGGCGACGCCATGGCAACGCAGATGCCCTGTCCCGCCGTGATGCCTTCTGGTGCTCATTCACCCTGCCGAGGACGTCAGGCCCGGGGAGAGGGATATGTGGCATCACAAGGGGACAGGTAGTGGAGGGGCGCTACAGAGTGGCCACCAGTGCAAAAACTACATCTCCCAGCCTGCCTCACCGCTCACCCAGCTGCAGCTGCTTAAGGCACCTGATTGAGGCAGGGCTGGGAGACTCAAGGGAGAGCACCTGGGAAGGAGAAAGGAGAGCGGAAGGTGAACCCACGAGCACCTGGAAGAGGACAACAAGGGAGAGGACCTCGTAGCCTGGATTCACCAGGATGGAGTTTTTGTTTGGTTAATTAACCACTTTCTCCTCCGGGATGTTTTATGTTTTCTAACTGGACCTTTTTTTGATACTTTGTTGTTTTTGGATGTTACCTTGCTGGTGGGATGGGAAATAAACCTGGACTTTTTGTTAAATACCCTCGGACGTGCCTGTGTTCATCTCTCTCTTTGCACCGCCCCAGGCTAGCCTGTCCTAGCGACAGCCCGTGACACTACAAGGTTAAAATAACTATGGAAGTGTGATTATTGAAGTATGCAACAGAAGCCTCCTCGTTGACTCCGTTTCACCTGGCTGACAGATTGCGTGTCCCTTCCGCCCGCCCTGTGTGTCTTTAAAATACCTCGTCCATGATTACGCGCATACAACATAAGATCTTGGGATATCTACAAATGATGCACATTAGGTTTAGTTAGGAATGCTGGATGAGAACAGCCTGGTGACACAAGAGTCTTGCGTGAATAACATGCAGTCAAAAAAAATATTAGTTTCACTAAAATTAGGACCTTTGATCAGATGTCAAAGAAAAAAATAAGATTAGGAATCTGACCAGACATTCTATGACAGCTGTCAGTATTTTTCATAAAGTTTTGGACACTTGCCATAAAACAGTCAATAAAATGCTGTTAAAAGAACAGTGATGTGTCACCTGGCTTCATTACATGTTTCACTTTACAATACAATGTTACACAGGTAAACCCTATAGCTTGTATTTCCCTTTCAAAATCACAAGGTCAGCTCATAGTGGAGGTGTATGTTGCCAATACCAGATCGTCCTCCTGCTCTTCCTCTGCTGGCTGAGTGAACAGCAGGTGTTGCTGCTCAGCCAGCAGCTCAGCAGCTGTGGTCTGTGGAAGGTCTCGCAGGGTGCTTTGCTTGTCTTCAAACAAAGTCCGCTTCACATCGTGGCTTAAATCCTCAATCACATCCACCGCATTCTGTGGATGCTCATCCATCACTTTCATCAGCAACCGGGTGAGGTGGTCATAACTGGAACATTAAAGAAAGACATCAGTGATATAAATTGTAAATCTGCAATGGTTTCACACACACACACACACACGTATATGCATGTGTCTAAACATGGTAATCTGGCACGGGTTGAGGGAGAAACCCCGTCAGGTATACAACTGCGACGAGACAAGGTTTCAGCTGGACTCATCAAGAAGAAAGGTCATCGTTCCCCGGGGAACTAAACATGCTTACAGGCAGGCCCAGGGAACCAGGGACCACATCACCGTCCTGGCCTAACCCAACACGGCTGAGGAAGAAGCCCCCCATTCATCATCTACAAGGGGGGATATCCAGGGGCCCCTATAACAAGGAAGGGGTTCCCGATTCCCTCTACGGGAAGTCGCCAGCAGGGTACATGGTCAGTGAGCTCTTTAGAAATTGGTTTGTCGGGCACTTCCTGAAGGAGCGTCCGCTGCTGCTCATAAAGGATGAACATCAGTCCTCAAGGCCAGGTTACTGGACAGTGGTTCTCAAATTGGGGTACGTAAGATATTTAAAAATATATATTTAAAATGAGCATCAATTAAGAAATCCTTTAAAAAGTTATTTAATTTTTTTTTTTTTTTTTAAATACAATATATGTGCAAGTTCAACTGAATTAGATATATTCCATTTTAAAATCAGATACCGATGGCACCACACACACACACACATATCTCAACGAAAAATGTTTTGCGCTGGTTAGGAGGTACTTGGCTGAAAAAAAAGGTTGGTTTAGGAGATGTCTGACGTCATCGTGGATGCAAGGAGGGAGGCCCGAGCTCTGGCCAGAAGAGACCGAGCAGCCTCCCAACCTCCACGATATCCACCGGTGGTGTAGTTAATGTTAACTTTCCAACCCATGAAAATCTGATAATTTTCTTGAATTAAGAGTTTAAAATAAATTCCGGTGATTGGTCACACTCCTGAAGACATGAGACAGTTTGGGCGTGTGGCCGGTGCAGAACCTGACCCTCCCGAGAGCTCGGAGGGATTGGTGTCGTGGGTCCAGTGTGACAGCTACTGGGACGAGTAGGATTACTTTCAATGCTATTTGTGTCTGGATTTAGTTTTTGTCTCGTTTGTAGATAAATAAATGTGTGCATCATCTTTTCAAAAGATTTGCACGAGTCATTTGTCTTTTGTTTTAACAATGTAGATGTTCAATCATGAATATTTGTTTTAGTTGTAATATAACTTACTCTGCGATGTATGTTATGGTACTAGTTATATACAACATATGTGTGCATAATTGTTATATTACATGAATCAGCTGGTGTTTCGCACTGACATGAGAAGAGTTTAACAAAACATCCAGCAGGTGGTAGACACTCAAATGGAAATTACGGAGCTTTTATTCCATAGTTTGTAGTTGTTGAAGCCGATATCTTATTGTGAAGGACATAACTACAGTCCAGGGTGTGTTGACAGCATTGATGGTCATTTTGATGACCCTGGAACAAGTTAATATCCACTAGAAACCAGGAGCGACCAGTGTTTACTACGAGGATAGAAGCCTGTCCGACTCTGGCCAAGAGCGGCGCACGGCTCGTTTACCGGTGTTACCGTCGTTTTACCGGCTCGAGTAAAAGGAAAAGCTAACTCCAATAAGTAAAACGATAGATAGCACGAAAGGGAAGCGGTTCAAGATTAGTTTAAGGGGGTCGGCTGTAGCTCATGGAGAGTGGTCGTCCCGTAACCACAAGCTAGCCCCGCTAAATTCATGAGGGAATTCATCACGTCACATATTTTGTGGAAGTTTAAAACGTTGTTGTAATTCATTAAAAACCGGACTTACAGGTTGCTGTCGCACCGCGTGCTGCTCGTCATCATGAAGGCCTTAAGCGAGGCTGCTGACTGCATTATCTGCTCACTCCTGTCTTGCTTTGCGTCCATCGTACTTCACCTGTTTTGCTAGCGTTCACACTGCATTAGCACCGAAAGTGGAGATCCGAACTCCACCGGTTGCTATGGTTACTGTAACAGAACGGTTGCTAGGTTCGCGAAAGCACCGCGAGAATTTAAATAACGGTTAAAAAACCGGAATAGAAGTCTCCACGTGACTGGTTGTAATCAGACAGTCATAGCAGGACATGTTGGCTTCTCTTGAGATTTGATAGACCTTCTTAATCCAGAGAATCACACTTTTTATTGAAATCCTCAACAGAGAAGCCTCAGCTGGTATTAACTTCACGACTAGAGAAATAAAACGAGTAGTACGAACATTGAACTGTTTTCTGTGGTCATTTGACAAGCTCTAAACAAAATGGCACTCCGCACTGTCCTTTGAACATAGTTACCCTGCTTCGACAACGGTGACAGTGCCTTGTGATGGCAGCGGTACACTTCAAAGTGGACCATTCTGCTGTTGATTTGAATGAGAATGTCCTCCCTTCTACTCTTATTCATGTTTTTTTTTGGAGCTGATCAACTGTAATGCAGCCTGGATCAGAACCAATGTCTACATTTAGAACAAGTCAAGTCCATCAAGCTCTGTCTCATTCCACCGGATGATCAAAATGTATGATCACATACAGCTCCCTGACAAAAAATACAAATTCAGAGGAAACATTGAAATCACCACATCAATTTGACAGGTCTTCTACCTTCAGCCCACAGCTGCTGTATGAGAGCAATGTGGAGGTGCTGTAGTTTCAGACATGAAGGGGAAAGAACAAAGGACTCTTCCTCCTGCCTGTCCCCCTACACAGCAACAGCCACTGTATGGATTATATGGTCTTTTATTCTTTTATTGTATGTGCTTATCTTTCATACTGTAAACTTTCATCCCACAGGATAAAATAGTGTACAGCAGCCTTATTTCCAGTATAGAGAGTAGTAAATGTATCCTTCAGGTGTAACATACACCTTTAACTCTGGAAGCTGCCCAGTCCATCTGCATACTGGAACTGCTCACTGTTTTCGTACTCTAGCATATCTAGAGCGACCTCGCAGCTTTCCTTGACAATACGTTCTCTGTCTCCAAGGAATTGTTGCAGCATAGCCAGACATTCCTCTTTGCCGATGGACCCAAGAGCCTCTGCCGCCTCGTGTCGAACCATAGGGTTCTCACTAGAACGCTCCAGAGCTGCACACAGGGCTGGGACTGCTGCCGGATGCTGCATCTGACCCAGGACGTAGCCGATCTCATGGCGAAACAGAGCACTGGAGCACTGCAAACCTGGAGACAAGCATTAGAAAAAACTGGATTCAATTCAGTTTAATTTGCATTGCCCAGAATTAAAAAAAAGGCATTGCGAAAGAGGCGGGGCCATGCATGCATGACATATAGGATTTTTGCAATGCCCTCATCATTTTTAAAATTCCACGGGGACTTTAAGAAAAGTGTGCACACAGAAACATAACATATTGACTGAGAACATTCCCTTCCATTAAAGCTGAAAGACACACACGGTTTTATTGAATACTTTTGCTGTAATATGGCACATTTGTCACAGTGAAGGACAAATAACTCCTGCACAATCTCTATTTTTACATGGTTTAAATCTTTGTTTTTACCTTGCACCTGTTTGGCATACATCTTTCTAAACTAAACTAAACTAAACAATTTGCCTAATTTCCAGTAAGTTGGTATCTTCCACGTCCTTTTCGTAAGGAATTTCATAAGCTGATCATATAGTGAAATGGTGATGGGATTAATTGTCACAATAATTGTGCAAACTACCCACTTGTTTCCCCAATTCATATTTCACAGACCGATTATGATGTTTCAGTTTGCATCGAAGAAGCTTAAAACCGAAGTCGACATGAAAATGACCGAAGTGATCCGATCTAAAGTAAACAGTCATATTGTTATACGCAGTGATGCGTAGATGAAACAGGAAGCTATACCCTACCGTCTCCCAGTGCCAGCACAGCCTCCTCGCTGCCCAGGTTCCGCAGGGCAAACATGGCCCGGTAACGTTCAAAGAGTGGCAGGCTCTCATCCAACAGGATTGAGCGAAGCTCTGACGCGCTCTTCCTCACCGCTGGAGGGGCTGGGTCTACGGAGCGGTAGGGGTTCTGGTCTGGACTCTGGTCGTCTATCTGCTTCTCTCTGGTCTGCAGCCACTCCAACCGCCGAACAGCCAGCTGACACGTCTCTGCCACCTGCAGGAAGGCAGGATAGCCAAGTTATATTTAACATTTAAGTCATGTGTCTGTCCCGATAACTAAGTCACAACACAACCGTATGGGATAAAAACTCATTGTTTGTTGAGTCATAAAATAAATACATGTGGCTATTATTATGTCATAGCAACACACCGAATTGTTTCTATAATAAAACGATTCCACGCAAGTTGGGAGATCAGAGCCCTGAAACTTGACTGTTGGTTCGAGGCGTTCGAGGTGCAGCGGATCATAAAGATCCGTTTGGATAGGATCAGTGTGTTGAGGAATGGATCTGATCAGCACCAAAGGAAGAGAGACAGCTAATACAACTTTTACACATGTCCACATCATGTTTCTTCCATAAATCATTTCAACTATGTCAGTGTAAACCATCAACAATTCCTAATGTTAGGTTTTTACTTTTGTTGTAGTTAGTTATAGAGGTTAGGTAGAGAATATTAATATTGTATCTGCCAGTTGCAATTAAAACAGAACTCTGTTGTGAAGATCGCAGATGACACTATAATATATAGTTTATATACGGCCATATTACAAACCTTCATATACAGAGGAAAGCTACAAGAGTGCAGCTCAGACAACAACATACTGCTCAAGGAGCTGATGGTTGACTTTAGAAACAGGAGGTGAAGAAGCACCGGGGGGTTAAGACCACCCACAACATCACTGGTACCATGTCCTGAGCACAGCTCAAGGGTATTAAAAAAACAAACCCAGCTAAGACACAGCTGTTCACCTGCTGGACATGGCAGTAGCTACAGACTTAAGAGCAGCTTCTTTCCTCTGGCTGGGACTCCTTCATTCATGCTCCACCCTCCTTATACAAGCACCGGTTCTTTGTGATGGTTTCTTTTCTTTTCTATGTTGGGACTAACATATACATTTGGTTGTGCAATTCTGGACTACAATTTGGGACTACAATATACATTTGGTTGTGCAATTTGGGACTACAATATACATTTGGTTTTGGGACTACAATATACTTTTGGTTGTGCAACCATGGTACTCTGTATGGTGTTGTCAGTGGTGGAGGAAGTATGCAGATTGTTTACTTCAGTAACATTACTAATACCACACTGTAGAAAAGGAAGGTCTGCATTGAAAATGTTACTTGAATATAAGTATAGAGGTATAATCAGGAACATGTATTGAAGTAAAAGTAAAAATGTGACTTACACAAATAATTATATCACATATAAGAGTATATGACTTAGACAAATTGTGATACTGAGATAGTGTTTATAGCAGATGCCAGTTTCCAACATACCAATTGGATTATTATTATTATTCATGCACTACTGTAGAAGCAGGACTTTGCTGGGTAATTCAGTCTCCAGAAATACAGACTTAAGGAAAGTGTGCATAAAGGGCTCAAACAAGAGCCCTGAAGCGCTCCATGACTTGAAGTAGGAAAACCCTCAGCCCTTGCAGACGTAGTGGAATTGTGTTTTCATTTACTTCTACTTACATTTAATCAGTACTGTAATAGTATAAACACAATTAGATAAAAGGAACACAAGTTTAGCTAACTTGAAATAAAATAGGATAATAAAAAAAATAGTATCCTTTTTAAATAAATCCAGCAAAAACAAACATCCGCCAGGATTCTTGCCTTCATTTGCATATTTAGTGTATGCAGTTGAGGATCTGAGCTGTGTAGCTGTTGTGTTCCTACCTCGATGACAGGGTCCTGACTGTACTCTTTCAGGAGGTCCAGAACCACCGGATCACCGATTGCACCCAGAGCCTCCCCTACAGACAGACGGGCACATGCACGGTTGCTTCTACTTCTCATAAACAGGAGTATTCTTTGTGTATCACTGAGGATTAAATACACACATTCTTCATACGGATTGTTTTGTGTAAGGATGAGGAGCCCGAGAGAAAAAGAAAGAAGGTGATGAGATTATTCTGCTGATCCAACTCAAACTGCTATTACCACAGAGATATTATATTCTTTGGGTTATACAGTGGAACATATAGGCTCAATTAAACAGCACAAACAAAGCATAAATCATCTTTTCATCTCAGCGGGCTTCCCTGATGAATCTTTAAATGATGGAGATCACTATTGTTCCTTAATTCAGTTTCATTTGCCAAATATTTACCAGATTTATGGCTCTGGTGGACATTTTCTTGTCAAGGTATGTGTATCAGGAACTGAGTTTTCGAATTTATAATGTCATTTATTTGTACTTATTTGTTGGTCGTGGTCACTTCAGCAATTTTTCTTACAGAGCATGATAATAAGTATGGGGAGGAGTCTAGAGTGTGCTTGAAGTACAATGGTGGCAGTTAGTCGACGATTAGAAAAGCATTAAAAAGTCAGTTTTCCATGAGTATTTCTTAATAATTCCTGGCACTGTGGCAGCCTCTCCCAGATTCATATTAAACACACTTCTCTAAGGGAGGGCCCTGTATATATCCTCCCAGGCTTTACAGCAGCTCTCGCCTGGTCTCTTCCTGCTCTAGAAACAACCTTTTCTATTATTTAAAATATACATTTGAATGCTGTTCTAAATGTATACATTTGTTAAATATATTTTTTTTTAAAGCAATTATTTAGCAATGAAAAAGAATCAATAAGAGTATTGATAAAGAACCAACCCAATGAGAAGTATTCATGTAGTAGTATGGACACAATACTAATGACCATGCTAACAGTTCTTAGAGTAAATAACAACGTGCGTTATATGTTTGAAGAATCACGAGCATGCACACAAAAGATAAAAGAGGCAGGTGAAAGTATGTGTATGGTCTGGTAGGGGTTGTGTGCATGTGTTAGTGAGTGTGTGCACGCTGACCTGCTTCATGCCTGACCATCGGCTCCTGCAGGGAGTCTTTGAGAACGTCTGTTAAAGTGGGGATGGCCCGTCTGTCCTGCATCTGGCCCAGGCAGTAAGCCAGCTCATGCTTCAGGAGGGCAGAGTCATCTGTGAAGGCTTTACTGATCCACTCGATAGCTTCAGCACCTGACACACACACACACACACACACACACACACACTGAACATTGAAGGTCTGCATGATTGGCGGTTCAATCCCCGTCCTAGTCCTGTGTCCTTGAACAAGACACTTAACCCTGAATTGCTCCCTGTAGCTGTGTCTACGCTGTATGAATATAACATGGTTGTAAGTCGCTTTGGATAAAAAGAGTCAGCTAAAGGAAATGTAAAAAAATATATACTTGACCAAAATGCGCCTGAGGCAGAGCTCCGCCACCCATGTGTGATGCTAGCTTGTCAGGAATGGGGCTAAATAACGGTTTTAATCTTTCATCACCTCAAGATATGTGAATGAAAACGGGTTCTAATGATATGAGCGAGAGAGAAACCTTTACGTGCAATGCCCACTTCAAGATAACCCATTCAGTTTGGGGCCAAAACCATGCAGTTGATTGCAGACACTATTTATAGGAGGGGTTATTTTCACCTATTCAAATAATGGATTAATTGAAAATTTCTGCATACTTGGGTCCCTAAACACTCTTGGAATTGCTTGATGTGTGTATGACTGGAAAGCTGTACACCTTTGTGGATCCAATGGGAACCTCATACACTTATAGCATAAAAATCTTCTCTGTGCACAAATTAAGTCAACTGTCAAAATTACTCTCAGGTTCGTGACATGTGTGCACCGGTAAATTGTGTTACGACCAGAGTGCGTGTTTGTGTATATGTATATATATATATATATATATATATATATATACACACACACACGTATACTGTACGCGTGTGTGTGAGAGAGAGTTTTAAAGTACAGAGCAGTCATTTGTGACAAGGTTACATAAGGTTACATTGTGGTGCGTTCAAGCTCCATTCAGTAAAAATGTGTATTTTGGACGAAAGTCCATTTTAATGTTATAATAAAGAGTTTAAATGTATTCGTGTAAGAAGTGGTTATGGTGAGAGACTTAAATCCATTTGTTTGAAGGAGGTGTTTTCACAGCAATAGAAACTAGATATTACGGATGAATTATGAGCCGTTTAACTTCATAACACTAGCTCTATGCAGCTTATATCATTAAAATGACTAATGCAAACATTGTTTTATCAATAAAAATACAAGGAATTGTGTGTTGTTATGCAGTGCCCACTATAGATGAGTTAAAGGAAAGAGATGATAATGATAATAAAAATGTAGTATTGTTATTAGATAGAACTGATGTTGACAAATTGCATAATTTGCAGCTAAATAAGTAATAAAGCACGATATCTATTGCAATGTTTGATTTCACAATACAAAATGTATAATATCGTATAGTGGCTGAAGATAATATTGCATCCTGGTGAATCCCTCACTCACAGTATCCACATAGTGAGACAGAAGGCTTGCCTTCCAAAGGGAACAACAAGCTGCTCTTTGTTTGTTATTTAGCAACAAATCTGTTAAATATATAGTTATCAACCCCAAAATGTCTCTAACAAGGGAATGATTTATGGCGAGTACAACTTGATACATCTGCATCTCAAAATAATTCTGTTCCCAGCTGTCAGGTTGTCAGACTCCCCCCCACCCCCTTCAATACAAGACATGTTCGGATGTGTTACCTCCCAGGTTCTTCAAGGTAAATAAGGCTCTGAACCGCCGGGTCAGGTCCAGTCCTGGGTTCGTCAGGACCTGTCCCACTGCTGCCACCTGCTGGACGCTGGTCATACTGCTGCAGAGACAGACGGTTGGGCATTAGGTTGTGTCATGTGTGAAACTGTTGACTTTAGCTGCTTCTTTGAACAACTCCTTCCTTTTAGTATTTTTGATTAAAAAAGTAAAGCTGCAAATATTAGTCAATTAATCAATGAGCAGAAAACTACGAACAACTATGTTGACTTGTTTGTCATTTATGAGAAGGAAAAAGTCATTTGCTTCTTTTCATTCTACTAGTTTCAGATCTAAAATAACAGATAGACTCAATCAGAACCGTCATGCGACGGGTCAGCATTGTTATCCCTAGCTTAGACCCAAGAACAAACAACTATTAACATGTAAGCTGATATTATTTTGAGACAAAATAAGTTATGTAATGAATGTCATCTAAAAGAATGATTATTAAACCATTTCAGGGGTCTGCTGACCAGGGCTCATCTGTCTCATAAAAGCCTTGTGTTCTGTCCACAGTAAGACCAGGAACCTTTCGGTTCTGACAAGCCAATGCGGAAGTGCCATTCTCTACTGGCCAGCAGGGGGCGACTCCTCTGGTTGCAAAAATAAGTCTGACTCTATAGGAGTCTATGAGAGACGCATTCCCTAAATCATGTTTCCATTTAGAGTAAAAGCAGAGTATATTTTAGGGCGAGGCTACAGGTCACTACTGCTACCAGAGACGTGTACATCCACAGCCCAAATATGGTCACTTCCGTTTACGGTTTGAAAAAGGTCAAGTTTGAGAAGATTGAGAATTGGAGATGGAGAATTCAAGGCTTCAAAACCGGAAACCAATCACAACGTCTTCTGATATCGTCTGTGACGGGGTGTTCTATTAAAACTACAATGTGACAATAATGTGTAACTGGCGCTATGATTTAGTGCCAGTTACATTGAAGAAGCCTCACATCTGTATGTTGTCAACAGTTGACATTTCAAATATTCTAAAAAGTTAAATTGAATAATATCTCAACAATATTCATACATCTAATTTTAAGTAAAATAAGGACTGGATTAAAAAGAGTAAATGCATAACAGAAAGCGTTAAAACTTAAAATGAAGTACTTCATTTGGTAAAAATTAACCATACTGAATTGTCCTGCAGCTTTAGTTCATTCAGGTGTGAAGTGATGTCCAAAGAAACACATGACATTATTCTCGTCTTCTAAAAAGATACATTGGTAATTTCACGCCAAGGCTACTGTAACTCCCTCCTGGCAGGTCTACTTACTAAATTAGGCCATCAGACCTCTGCAGCTCATCCAGAATGCAGCAGCTTGACTGGTCTTTAACCTAAATTCACCCACACTACTCCGATCCCTTCACTGGTTACCAGTAGCCGCACACATCCGCTTCAAAACATTGGTTCTTGCGAACAGTGCTGCAAACAGATCGAGTCCCGTCTACATCCAAGACATGGTCAAATCGTACACCCCAGCACGTTCACTCCGCTCGGCATCTCCCAATCGACTTGTGACTCCGTCACTGTGAACTAATCACTCGACAAAATCACGACTGTTTGCTGTCCTGGCTCCTCAGTGGTGGAACGAGCACCCCACTGACATCAGGACAGCAGAAAGTCTCTACATCTTCCGCCGGAAACTAAAAACACATTTTTTCCGACGATACCTTGAATAAAAAACGATTAGCACTTCAGTGGCACTTACTTATGGTATTTTTCTGCAATGAAAAGTTACTTTCTTGATTCTTATTTTTCGGAGTTTGTACTCATGGCTGAATGCACTTATTGTAAGTCGCTTTGGATAAAAGTGTCAGCTAAATGACATGTAATGTAATACATTAGTGAGCAAGGACTTTATCTGGTTCCTGAACCACTTGTTTCAGCTCGGTTTTCCTCATTGTTGGACAGGAAGTTCAAGAGTCAGGGTTCTGATCATATAGATCTGAGATTTATGTTCTGTGCCTTCCTTTCGGATGCGAGTGGGTACGTTTGCGCCAGAGATGTGTTTTTTTTCACATTTCTGCTGTTACTAATCATCACGGCCACATGAGACACGCTGGTTTTAAACTGCTTGTTGGAAGACTGAACGGATAAGAGTCGGTCCATTCTGGTTAAAGGATCTGGTCTGGCTGTCCACATTCTCTTTTTGGAGAACGCCATGTGAAGTATTTTCTCTCCGACTGTTGGCTCCCTGTGTGCGCGTTGCTGCATGTGCAAGGAGGCATGAGAGCGGGCTTCCAGGAAGTGTTTTAACACTTGACACGCTCCCTCATTGTTGGACGCTGCAGCTGATCGGAATGATCTCTGGAGTTTCATACCAGAGTGAAGACGATCACAGATTAAACTCAAGTTATATATCAGATTTGTTTTCTGATTCACCATCTGGTTAACATACATGTTCATTGTAGGTCTGAATAACAAAAAGGACCACAAACAACTTTATTCATTTATAAAAATAATGGTTTTTTTCTTGACAAGTTATCTACCTCAATAACGTGTATTATGGATAGAAATAAAGTCAGAGAGAGCTGGAGAGAGGAAACACTTCTTACATAATGTATCATCATTTCCATTCAGTCACATGAGGGTGATCATTTCTAAGTGTCAGGTTTGATGAGTTATATAATTTAAGGTTTAACCTAAAACATTGAGCCTAATAAAATAATTCCAGTGCTGAAGAGAAACCATAATCATATTCTAGGTTATTTAAGAACAACGTCACAGTCACAATTTCTTTTTTTACTTTCTTTCCGCAGTTGAGGTTGGGAAAATAAATCACATCCAGCACCCAGACTCACCGGTGCCCCCCAAGGATGTGTACTATCCCTACTGATCTTCTCCCTCTACACCAATGTCTGTTCAACTCCTGAAGTTCGTAGACAACATAACACCAGGACCGGTGAGGAGTCTGCCTAGACGCCCTCTGGTGGGCTCAGGATAACTTGGAGATGAACTGCTGATTAACTCTGCTTTCATCCAGTCTGTGCTATGCAGTTCCAGCACCGTCTGGTTTGGATCCTCCACCAAACAGAACCAGAACAGACCACACTGGACTGTCAGGTCTGCAGAGGATATCATTGGTGCCAGCCTGCCCTCCATTTAGGACTTGTACTCATCCAGTCAGGAAACATGGCCGCGGACCAGTCCCACCCCGGACACAAACAGTTCCACCTCCTGCCCTCTCGGGGGCGCCACAGAGCTCTGTGCACTAAAACCAGACGACAGTTTCTTCCCACTGGCCGTCACTGAGGTTACCAGTCCTACTGCACTATTGCCTCCATTTCATAGATACACTTCTATATGAATACATAGTCGTTACATGTTTGCGCTTACCGATGTTCTACTTAGCTGCCCTTGTTTGTTTATTGTTTATTCCTGTGTATGGACGTTGAGAGCTGTATTTGCCTCCTATGGGACGCATACATGGCAAATAAAGCTGAGAAACATTCAAATTCAAGCGTTTTTGTGAAAGGCTGCTTAGTTGAAAGTCACAGCCACACATGCGGAGGGCTCGTGATGGTCAGGTGTGAAAGAGGGGCGAAGATGACACGCACACGTAATCATCAACGACATGAATCAGCCCAAAAAGACTTAACGGAACATCAGCATCTGCGTCCACAAGTCCTGCGTTGAACCCTCTTGTCTCCACGAGCTAACACAGCACCTCACTTCAGCGAAACATCCCTGACATGTGGCTACACACGTTTAAAAAACCCAACACACGACGGTGAAGAAAGCCACATTGAAACGTCCTCACCTTCACTCTGCAGGTAACAGAAGATCTCTGGCAGGGAACGCGGGTCTACCGGTTGGCGCGTGCGCACTGCAACTTCCTCTTGCAACTTCTTCTTCTTGAAATTTAACGGCGGTTGGCACCCCTATATTTGGTGCATTACCGCCATCTTCTGCTCTGGAGTAGGGATCAGACAGTAGGCTCTCTTTACCCCAGAAACAAAACCACCCCAATATATAAATATATATAGACAAAAAGAAAAGGACTAGAAAATAAAATAAAATAAAAATAAATAATGAACCCTCATCCCTACATTTCAATTATACCCTATAAAAAAAAACCTGTGTTCTTTAAGAACGCTAGCAGTACTCTAACCTGTGCTCTCCCACCCATGCTCAGTATTCCCTTCAATGTACAATCATGCACCCCCAATTCCTTCAAATTCTTCCTCAACAACTCTCTCTGGGTCTCATGCGCCCTACAATTCACCACCACCTGCTCCACTGACTCCTCTTCTCCACATCCTTCACACATCCCTGTCTGGTGTTTCCCTATCATGTTTAGTGCACTATGGCACAACCGTAACCTTGCCAGCACTGTTTTCTCTCTCCTGTTCCAACTTTCCTCTTGCTACTTCTTCTTCGTTCAGTTTTTAGCTGACTACAAACCAACGCTGAAGATGCAAGACGCAACCTACCGTACCGGTTTAATTAAGGATATCTGTGTGTCTGATCACAAAGCAATTTTATTCAGTGTGGTTTTATCCCAACTTCCCACAAATCACAGTACACCTGCTCGTTGCCGGATTTTTAACTCCATGTCTGCTAGCAGATTTTCAGAGCGTTTTACTGCTGCTTCTTTAACTGCTTTTAATCCACATTCTGATACAGAGGAGCTGGTCTCTCTTTTTAATCACACCTGTCAGACTGTCCTGGACTCCCCCCTACAAGGTCAACAAGTTACTGTAGGAGAAAGGAAAGAAAATGGAAAAAAACTGCCCTCCACATATTTTATGATATTTGGAAAGAGGCAATGAATAACTATCAAAAGGCAGTTAAAGAATCAAGAACCTCTTTCTTCTCCAATTTAATTCTAAACAATCATTCAAACCCCAGAGTCTTATTCAAGATAATAGATAGTCATAAACCCCTCCCCCTGTCATTTTATTGATGCCTCACAAGAGATGTGTGAGAAGTTTTTACATTATTTTAATAATAAGGTAAATGAAATAAGACAACAAATTACCCCCCCAACCCGCGTTTTACATGCCAGTAGGGACATTCAAAACTATTTTAGTCATTTTCAACCTATATCATTGCCCTTTTTATCCCAACTTATATCACACATGAAATCAGCCACATGCAGCCTTGATTTTATTCCTACTAAATTTCTCAAAGAGGTCATTGGCACTCTAGGGCCCAGTATTTTATTAATTATAAATAGCTCCTTAGCAAGTGGTACTTTCCCATCGATTTTTAAACATGCAATCGTACAATCTCTTTTAAAGAAACCTAAGCTTGATCATTCTGTTGTTTCCAATTTTAAGCCAATTTCAAAACTTCCATTTTGATCAAAGGTTTTAGAAAAAGAGGTCTCGACACAACTCCTAGAGTTTATGAATCATAATAACATATTTGAGAAATTTCAGTCAGGTTTTAGAGCACTTCATAGCACAGAAACTGCCCTCTTCAAGGTAACTAATGACCTCCTTTTAGCAGCAGACAGGGGGGAAAACGCCGTTTTAATTTGTTTAGACCTTAGTGCAGCTTTTGATACTGTAGATCACGCCATTTTAATCGATTGCCTCAAAACCTGGGTTGGCATCAAGGACACTGCAATTGGCTGGTTTTATTCTTACCTTTTAGAAAGATCATACTCGGTCACCATAGGTAATCACTCGTCTCCCACGACTCACATTACCTGTGGTGTACCACAGGGTTCAATTTTAGGTCCACTTTTATTTTCTATCTACATGCTTCCACTCGGCCAAATACTCCAGCGACACAATATATCTTTTCATTGCTATGCAGACGACACACAGATATACCTCCCGCTGAGACCTGATGACCCAGAGAGCCTGGCTGCTGTTTTAGATTGTCTCTCTGACGTTAACTGCTGGATGGCACAACTTTTCCTTCAGCTCAATAACTCAAAATCTGAAGTCATATTATTCAGTTCCCCAAACAATAACCCCAGTCTCATCAAGATTGTTTCATCAAGATACTTATTTAAAACCTGTTGCCAACAATATGGGTGTAATGTTTGACTCCCAATAAAATTTTGAATCACAGATCAAAAAAATTGTCCAGTCCTGCTTCCTTCAATTAAGAATAATCTCAAAAATCAAACCCATACTGTCACGCTCAGATCTGGAAAAAGTCATTCATGCACTCATTTTCTCCCGACTCGACCACTGCAACACCCTCCTTTCTGGCATCAAATCAAAAATCCATCTCCTGCCTCCAACTAGTCCAGAATGCAGCAGCTAGGCTTCTGACTGGTTCTAACAGACGGCATCACATTACTCCAGTCCTGGACTCTCTCCACTGGCTCCCTGTTCATTTTAGAATTGATTTTAAGATTTTGCTGATCACTTTTAAAGCACGCCTGGGTCTGGCCCCAAGCTACATCATTGAAATGTTAGCCCCATATGAGCCAGCTCGCAGCCTTAGATCCTCCGGTGGGGCCCTTCTGGCCATCCCAAAGTCTAGGCTTAAATCAAAGGGTGACCGTGCTTTTGCCATTAGATCCCCTCTACTTTGGAACAACCTACCTGATGGGATAAGGCTCGCAGAATCAGTAGCTTCTTTTAAATCACTTCTTAAAAAACATTTTTATAGAACTGCTTTTAAGTGATGTCGTCCTTTTATGCAGTTCTTTGTTTCACCTATTTTAATTTGTCTGTTCTGCTTTATTTTGTATTTGTATTTTTCTATTCCTCTAGTCTATTGTGTTCATTGCCTATATGGCATGGTCTCCTTTGCCTCCTGTATTTTCTGAAATGTTTACTTGTATTGACATTATGTTTTGCCTTGCTTCTATGTATAGCACTTTGTAAACCTTGTTTTTAAAGGTGCTATATAAATAAAGTTATTATTATTATTTGTTGGAGCCAAAATGGGGTTTGTTGTTTTGGGGGAAGCACTGGGTGAATGGGGACATGCAGTTCCTTTGTTTGAGCACAGGGTGGCACATGCACTTGGGGAGGGCATATAAGGAAGTGCCAGGTAATGGGAAGGTGTGTTGATGGATGGGAAGCACAGTAGTTTTGACCGTGCTCGTGTCAAGTCGGTGATGTTTTGTCGCGAAATAAAAGGTAAAAAGATATACATCGCCTGGACATTGGAATTGTTTGTGGCAGAGCGCGCGTCTAGACATGTTCTCCCGATTCGCCCCCCTAGTGGCTCAAGCCTTACAGTTGGTTAAGGTTTGAGCCTTACATTACATTATTATTATTATAACTGCTTTGGTGTCATCAAGGTCATATTATAAGGATATTACGCTGCAATGGGCTTGCCCAAATGTTGGGCTATACAAAAAAGTTTTGTTCTAACTGTACACATCCAACATCTAATATTGACCCTCACATCCCCCCCAAAGAAAAATCATGAAACAGAGGGGAAAAGGAAGATAGAGAGAGCGACAGATGAGGGATCCCTCCCCAGGATGAACAGTGTGCAATAGTCATGTTTACAGAATGAACACTATTATAGAATTACAATAAAGCCAATGATTACATGATTCATATCATGAGCGTAAGCAGAATAATGGACTTCAACTGACTACTAGTAATACTTACTTATCTTTATATAAAAGGGACCATGTACAGTTAAAACAAAAATGTCACCATTTGATGCACTGTACCAGATTGTAGCGACAGCTAATTTGCATCTGTAGTCCCTTGACAGACCATAACAGACATAAAACAATAGCAAACAGTACAGGATAAGACACAATACAACAGTATATGTGGTAAGAAGAACACCCATTACACACAATGCAAAGCTACAGTTCAGCACATTAAAAGTAAGTAATGCAAACCATTAAAAGTAAGTAATACAAACCATAATAATTTTGCTCAATGAGTACAGCGCTAACCCTAACAGCAGCAGACGTTATAATAAAATGACAATAAAAGCCTTATTGGTAGCAGTTTTAGTAATATAAATGTGACTGGAAGTGGAAGCTGGTTCCATAAAAGAGGAGAATGATAACTGAAGGCTCTGGCTCCCATCCTACTTTTTAGGACTAATGCGAATATAATGAGAAAAGACAAAGTACAAAGGTTTTAACAATGGCTCAGGTGCCACGTAAACATTATAAAAATAAACCGCCGAATCTAAGTGAATTCAGCCCATATAACCCGTTCGTTTTTGCTCCCATGTATCCGAGTCTTACAGGAGCGGGTGACCTCTCCTCGACATGTGCATTCCTCAGCCCCCACCCTACCAACTCCCACAGCAGCCCATCATGAACACGCACGCCATGAACGCGCGAGCACCAGTAGCAGCACCAACAGCAGCAGCTGTGCCCGCTGCAGCAACAGGATATGATCTGAGACACGCACCTCCAAAAGAACAAGTGTCAGGGGGCGTGGTCACTCGTTCACAGAAGCATGCCCTCGACGCTGTGCAAACGGCATTTCTTTTTCCCCAATGTCCACCTCCTCTTTTTTTTTTTACACCACTAATGTTTCAACTGCGGAAAAGATGGACACTGGGCAAGAGACTGTCCCCTACCGGACAGACGTCAGAATAACAATCATGACGGCAATGATGGCCGGGACAGCAGGAACCAATACCATGGCTCAGACTGACTTCAAGAAGGAGGGCAGGGCTGTGCACGTGGGGAGGAGACGACCTCCGCTCCGCCAACTCATCAAAGAAAGGGGAGTGAAACACACACACACACACGTCACATGCACACCCCTGACCAACATGCAGCTCTCTTGAGCATAGTCTCTCACCTAGAAAAACAAAGAGAAAGAGCAAAGCATAAAAAACACACGCATACACATTATATATGGATGAGCCATATAAACGGATGCCTCTCACTGATGTTAACATAGAAGGTACAATTATGACCTTTTTTGTGGATTTGGGTGCTACTCACTCATTAATTCAGAAAAAACATTTTCCCACTCACAAATTGAATGGCGGGCTTGTGTATTCACAAGGTGCATCAGGTTCAACGATGAAAGAAAGTTTTACAACACCAACCCGACTGACCCTGTCTATGACCAATCTTGAGGTTTGTTCAGAACCATTGTTCATCTACCAGTGGTGGCTCGCTTTGGACCAAGCGAAAATCTTCATTGCTGCAGCAAAAGCCAGATTATCACCAGGGGCAGACTTCATGCGACCGGAGCATCTTCATTGCACAGCGCACGTGTCCCCAGGAGAAGACGATGAGTATCAAAACATATTTATCACAGAGAGTGCCAATGACGATATAATCACATGTGCATTGTATTGGTCTTCACACACCTGTGCCTTGTCTGTTTTGCTTACTCAACAGCTTCCGCTGTTTAAGGTTTCCAACTCCGATCCCCACATCTCACTGGCAAAGAGTCCAACTGCCCAGTGGAGAGACCTAGGCCCATTTGTTGAGTCCTGCAATGCTCTCATGGACTGGGAAGTGAACCCAGATTCAGAATGCCTCCAATCCAAGAGCACAGGTTTCTTTAAACAGATGATGGTCATAACGGCACCTGCATTAAGATCAGGTAAGCCAACAGAATGGTGTTTTTGTACAGTTAGTTCTGGTTTGCATTTAATTTGAATGGTAAACCATTTAGCTTTACACGGCTGTCAAGGCTACACGGTATCACCTACCATCTACAACGAGGCACTTAGGGAAAGTCTAGAAAGTTTGACTTTATCTCCAGGAACAGCTCTACTCCAGTATGTAGATGGCCTCCTCGTTGCATCCAACAGCAAAGACAACTGCAAAAAAGACACAATCAGCCTCCTT
The DNA here is from genome assembly GCF_009769545.1 of Cyclopterus lumpus. Lineage (NCBI taxonomy): Eukaryota > Metazoa > Chordata > Actinopteri > Perciformes > Cyclopteridae > Cyclopterus > Cyclopterus lumpus. Next base: position 4,561,567 of record NC_046969.1, on the reverse strand, counting down.
TGTCATCTTGCAGGACACAAAGCTAGTTTGTCAAAACTACAGTTTGTATCACAGAACATCCATTTCCGTAGTCATGACATCACACCTGAGGGTAAAACACGCTCCTCTGCACGTATAGCATCCATTATGACTATACCAAAAGCACAGAAAAAAATGATGTCATTTCTAGGAATGTGTTCCTATTGTCGTTCTTTCATGCCTAACTATTCTCATCTTGAAGCACCGTTGTCCTCCTTGATCCATGGAAAGAGTCTGACCTCGACTAACCGCATCACCTGGACCACCAAAGCAGAGACCGCTTTCACAGAAATGAAGAAAGCCTTGCAACTACCTCCAACATTGGGTCTCCCAGATCCAAAGAAACCATTCACACAGACTGTGCATGAGAGATCAGGTTGTATGACCTCGGTGTTATTACAATCACATGGGGACAAACTACGTCCCGTTCGGTATTTCTCTGCTAAACTCGATCCCGTCGCAGCAGGCCTTCCCCAATGTCTCAGAGCAGTGGCAGTTGCAGAACGAGCACTCACTGCGTCTCGTGATATTGTGGATTATGCACCACTAACACTCTTGGTTCCTCATTCTGTGTCACTGATTCTGCTTGAACAAAAATCATCACATCTCTCAGCAGCCAGATATTTGAGATATCACACGTGTCTATTGGATATGCCTAATGTCACGGTGAAACGCTGTAATGTCTTGAATCCTGCTTCTCTCATGCCTATGCCTGGCGATGGTGACCAGCATGACTGTATTGCTGACCTTCAAACACAGTGCACGCCCAGACCAGATTTATAGGACACACTGCTGCAGAATGCCGATTTGATCCTCTACGTTGATGGTTCCGCAGCACGAGATCCACAGACGGGTGACAATCGTGTTGGTTACTCTGTTGTGTCTGATCCCTCTCTTGTCTGTTTAGGAAGACTACCGGTCATTTCTCAGCCCAAGCAGCTGAACTTGTTGCCCTTACCGAGGCTTGCAAATCTGCCTCCCACCAGCGGGTAACTATACACACCGATTCACGTTACGCTTTTGGTGTAGTCCACGATTTTGGCACACTCTAAGTCCACGATTTTGGCACACTCTGGAAATTTCCTGAAATCAGATGGTAAGCCTGTTCTCCATCATACACTGATTGCGGAGTTACTTGAGGCCATTCTCTTACCAACTGCTATTGCTGTCTGCAAATGTGCGGCTCACACATCCAGGTCTGATGACGTCTCCTTAGTGCTGCATTTGACACCATTGACCATGCCATCCTATTACAGAGACTGGATCAGTCGATTGGAATTTCAGGTACCGCACTAAGTTGGTTTAAATCCTATTTATCAGATCAATCTCAATTTGTATTTGTAAACGATGAAGCCTCGATGACCACTAACGTTAATCACGGAGTTCCACAAGGTTCTGTGCTTGAACCAATTTTATTTACCTTATATATGCTTCCTTTAGGCAATATTATCAGAAAACACTCCATACACTTTCATTGTTATGCAGATAATACTCAAATATATCTATTGATCAAACCAGAGGAGACCAACCAGCTCGCCAAACTTCAAGCATGTCTTAAAGACATAAAAACATTGGATGACCTTTTTTTTATTTGACCTTTATTTAACCATGTAAAATCAATTGAGAACCAATTCTCATTTTCAATGATGACCTGGCCAAGAGGAAGTAGCACAGTCCAGACAACACAGATACAATACAGTATGACAAACACATGAGAAAATGGAAGAGAGAGAGAGATAAGTGATGGCTGGTCAGCAAGTACAGCAGTCAACTATGACTTGTTGCAGCTTTTGTTTGAAAATGTTGAGAGAGGTGAGAGCTGTTGGTTTGAGCGAGTTTTGTAGTGAGTTCCAGTCACTTGCAGCGCAAAATGAAAGGCGTTATGACCAAACACAGTACGGACTTTTGGAACGATGAGCCTAATGAAGTCACTGGATCTTAAACGGCGATTTCTCAGAAATGTGTAGAAGATTTGAGAGGTACCGAGGGGTCATTCCCAAAATGGATTTGTAGACTACGAGCAGCCAGTCTTGTAGAGGCCTGGTATGAAGGGAGGGCCAATCCACCAATCTGTAAAGATCACAGTGGTGGGTGGTGAAGGGTGCACATGTGGCAAAACGGATTGCTGAGTGGTGGAGTGGGTCCAGTTTTCTGAGGGTGGTCTTTGATGCCATTTTATAAATGATATTGCCGTAGTCAAATAGAGGAAGGATGGTCATTTTCACAAGGGTGAATTTGGCAGTGTGTGAAGGAGGCCTTGTTTCGATACAGGAAACCCAGTCTAGCTTTGACTTTAGCCAGAAGGTTATTGATGTTGTTAGGTTGTAGTGGATTTTATATATATTTGCACATGTAGATAAAATAAGTTTATGTTTTAAAGTAATACATAAAGAAAGATATGATAATTAATTTGGGATATTATGAGGAATATTCTGGAGGAATGTATTATGAAACATAAGAGAGGATCACTGTTTTATTATTCTGTTTTAATGACAAATGTAATGATTAACTGTATGATGCATGAGAATGAATGAATGTTTTATTGTTTAGACAATAGTTAAAATGGATGCCGATTGAAAACTAATTTGTTGCTTTTATTCGGAAGGCAGGATAATAGGGTTTTATTGTGAAGGGGAACTTCCTGTCCTTGACCGGAAGAGTGAGCTTTGACCTCGCCTGTTTACTAAATTGGCGTAGCGAACAGAATTGCTGCATCCTTTGAACTGACCAATGGAACTAACCTTTAGGTGTGAATTCATTTGCATGACCAGACTAACGACCGAGCATTTGTTCTGGGGACATGGTTCTACTGGTCTGGAGACTCGAGACAGCCCCGGTATGTGGCTCCCTGGGAGCTGCACTCCGTCTGTGGAGAGTTCCTCCTTTCTGGCCCCACGATCGTGAACGCTACATGAGTATTATCTTTGCCATTAAATATTGTTAAACTTTAACTCGAATCCTGAATTTCCTGCGGCCACGGGACCCGGAGCTTTGAACACGAATCTTACAATGTGTATGTTAAATGAGAGCGATAAGTCCAACCAGAAGCCAAGGTATTTGTAGGAGGTGACAAACTCCAGCTCTGAGCCATCAGCACTGTAGATCTTGGGATGATGAGGTTTTTCCGGTCAAACCTGCATCTTCCTGATGTTATTTTACTCTGCCCCGAACACCTCAGAGATCAATTATCTGGTGATGTGGTTTCTGTAGATGGCATTGCCCTGGCATCTTGTTATGTGCAGCTGCAGGTAACTGGACCCAAACACCGTCAACGAGGGAAAGGCAACTTTATTGCACAACAGGCTTCAACGCAGACAAAACAAGCTCACACACAGGATCTTCAGCGATCAACACAAGACTAACCGACCAAGGGGAATGACACGAACAGGACTTAAATACAGAGGGCTGGTGCAGGTGATTGGACACAGGAGGAAACAATCAGGGACAGGGAAGACAATCACAGGGACAGGAAGTGCAGAGAAACAGAGGACACGAGAGACAAGGACTTCAAAATAAAAGAGGAAACACGACACAACACTACAGATCCTGACATAACCCCCCCCCCTCAAGGGGCAGATTCCAGACGTCCCAACACAGTCCCCCAGGGTGGGTGGAGGGGAGCCGGAGGCGGGACCAAAAGCATGGCAGAAGAAGTCCGGGGGACGGGCCGGAGGACGACCACCAGGAGGACTGACCTGCTCCGGAGGACGGGCAGGAGGACGGCCACCAGGCCGATAGACCGGCTCCGGGGGACGGGCAGAAGGGCGACTACCAGGCGGACGGACGGGCTCCGGGGGACGGGCTGAAGGACGGCCACCAGGCGGACAGACGGACTCCGGGGGACGGGCTGAAGGACGGCCACCAGACGGACAGACGGACTCCGGAAAACCGGGCTCTGGAAAACCGGGCTCAGGGGAACCGGGCTCTGGAGCCGTAGGCCGTGCCAAAGGAACCCCGGGAACAGAAGCCGGAAGCGGCCAGGGTGGCGACCGAACACAGGGAGCCTGAGTCGGCCGGGGCGGCAACGGGACAGGAGGAAACGGAGTTTGCCGGGGCGGCGACGTGACCCGGGGAACCGGGGGCGGCGACGGGACACGGGGAACCGGGATCGGCCGGGGCGCCGACGGGAAACGGGGAGCCGGGATCGGCCGGGGCGCCGACGTGACACGGGGAGCAGGGGTCGGCCGGGGCGCCGACGGGACGCGGGGAGCCGGTGTCGGCCGGGGCGCTGACGGGACACGGGGAGATGGGGTCGGCCGGGGCGCCGACGGGACACGGGGAGATGGGGTCGGCCGGGGCGCCGACGGGACACGGGGAGATGGGGTCAGCCGGGGCGCCGACGGGACACAGGGAGATGGCGCACGGAGCATCTCAACGCTGATCGGCATTTGCAACTCAGTGTCAGGCGAATTTTTCGCTTCGCCTCATTTGCGCCGCGCCATCCACGCCGCCCTGCGAAGATTTGCTTTATTCACATCCATTCGTGTCTGGGCATTGACTTTGCATGGAATCTACTGGCGCAAAAAATTTGCACCGCTTTTGTTGTGAACGCAGAATAAGTGAGAGAAGAATTTTACAGTGCAGAGCAGCTAATACAGGAGTAATGTGATCTCTTTTCTTAGTTTTTGTGAGTACACAAGCTGCAGCATTCTGGATGAACTGGAGAGATTTAAGAGACTTGTTAGAGCATCCTGGACGCTTTGGATAAAAGCGTTAGCTAAATGACATGTTATGTAATGTAATGTAATCCTGATAATAAGGAATTGCAGTAATCTAGTCTAGAAGTAACAAATGCGTGAATCAGTTTTTCTGCATCTTTTGAGACGAGATGTGCCTGATTTTTTTAATGTTTCATATGAAAAAATGCAGTCCTTGAGATTTTCTTCACGTGGGAGTTAAAGGACAAGTCGTGATCAAAGATAACGCCTAGATTCTTTATGGTGGTGCTGGATGCCAGGGCAATGCCATCTACAGAAACTATATCATTAGATAATTGATTTCTGAGCTGTTCTCGGCCAAGTAAAATAACGTATATCTTCTTCCTTTCAGCACTTAGTTTGGTAAAACAATTAGAGGCAATACCAATGTACCCAAAAGAGATGACATGACGGGGGAAAAAACATGCTTAGATAGTATCATGGGTTAAGCAGATTTAGATTAATTTGTTTTAAGGGCTGTTACGATGCTGCTGCCGCAACGTATGCAATTCCGCTAGAGGATGCCCAATGCTGCTGCAACGTATGCGGTTTGGCTAAAGGATGGCCAGTGCTGCTTCAGCGTATGTGATTGTGCTAAAGGATACCCAGTGCTGCTGCAACGTATGCGATTCCACTAAAGGATGGCCAATGCTGCTGCAACCTATGCAATTCCATACAATGAGTGAGCATGTCTGAGAAATGATTGGCAGACATATGAGGAATAAATGGTGGGCTTGAGGGGTATGGTCTTTGTGGCAGAGAGGTGTGGTTAGGCTGGGCCTGTCTCCGGAGGACCACCGGCGGAGGTTCCGTGAGGCCAGGCTGGGGGCCGAGGACCGGCCATTCGTTTTCGCCTAGCAGCTGAAGGACGCCGCCCCCAGATGGCTGCAACCGGGAGGCTCGGTGGGGGCACAGGAAGTGGCGGAGAAGGTGGTCCTGGAGCAGTTTGTGGGCGGCCTGCCGACCCGAACGTCAGCCTGGGTCCGCTGTCACCGCCCTGCGGCACTTGAGACCGCCATCACCTTGGCAGAGGATCACCTGGCCGTTCATCCCCCCGAGCAGCGGGACGGCGGTCGCGTGGCGGCTACGGCCCGTCCGATTCCCACCCCACGGAGGACGCTACCTCCGCAGTTCACGCCACGGCTGGCGCCGAGGCCAGCACCCCTCCCTCGGGTCCCAGATCCACCGACCACGGCCAGCACCGGCACTCTTCCTGACCTACAGGGGGGTTCTCAAACACGAGGGGAGGAGTGTTGGAGGTGCGGGCAGCCCGGGCACTTCCGGAGGGATTGTCCGCTGATGGAAGTGGGCCAGGTGATCCGGGTTGCCGGCTCTCCAACGCCCTACCCCGGTCCGGGCGCGACATACCGTGTTCCGGTAAGAATCCAGGGGGGTACACATCAGGCGATGGTGGACTCAGGCTGTACACAGTCTATGATCTACCAGTGTCTGGTTCGGCCCGGGGCATTGATGGAGGCATTGTGGGTGAAGATAAGGTGTATGCATGGGGACGTTCACGAGTATCCTATGGTGTCAGTGGAAATTAGATACGGGAGAAAAAACATAATGTGAAGGTCGCGGTTAGCTCCCGCCTTACGCACCCCCTAATCTTGGGAACAGATTTAATAAATTAATGGGACAGGAAGTGTGCAGTTGGACGAAGGGAGGTACGGTATCTGGGGTACCACTTGGGCGCCGGGCAGGTGCGCCCTCAGGTGGACAAGACTGCCGCCATCGCCGCCTGCCCGCCGCCCAAAACAAAAAAAGAGGTGAGGCAGTTTTTGGGGCTGGCCGGTTATTACAGGCGCTTCATTCAAAATTTTGCAGAGCTGACCAGCCCCTTGACTGACCTCACCTGGAAAGGTGCCTCAGATCCGGTCCAGTGGACGGAGCAGTGCCAGTTGGTGTTTGAGAAGGTAAAACAAGCTCTCTGTGGGGAACCACTCCTTCACACACCTAACTTTTCTCTTCCCTTTACTCTGCAGACTGATGCGTCGAACAGAGGGCTGGGGGCCGTTTTGTCCCAGCAGGTAGAGGGGGTTGACCGCCCGGTCCTGTACATCAGCCGGAAGCTGTTAGAGAGGGAGGCCAGGTACAGCACAGTAGAGAAGGAGTGCTTGGCCATCCGGTGGGCGGTTCGACTCCCTGCACTACTACCTCCTGGGGCTCTCTTTCACCCTCTGTTCGGACCATGCCCCGCTCCAATGGCTCCACCGCATGCCCTCCTGGGGCGCTCTTTTGCCTTTCCAATGGCTCCACTGCATGCCCTCCTGGGGCGCTCTTTCACCCTCTGTTTGGACCATGCCCCGCTCCAATGGCTCCACCGCATGCCAACGCCCGGATCACTCGGTGGTATCTGGCTTTGCAGCCTTTTAATTTCAAGGTGAGCCATAGGCCGGGGATGCAGATGGTTGTGGCAGACTTCCTCTCCCGCTCTCATGGGGAGGGGGAGAGAGTAGGTTAGGCCGGATGGCACCCTGGCCTAAGACGGGCGGCGGAGGTATGTGGCAGAGGGGTGCTGTTAGGCTCAGCTGCAGAGCTGAGGGAGCGGGGGGGGGGGGCGGGGGGTTCAGGGAACAGTGCCATGATGTGTAATCCGCCTCAGCTGGGGTCAATTGAATGTTTGTCTCTCCAATATACGGGAGAATGGGAGGGAGAGCGGGGAGCAGACGCTGACCGAGCGTGCGGAAGCAGACGGAAACTTAACAAAATAAAGCCGGTTATCTCCCAAATATCCTGTGTTGCCCTCTTTTGTGCTTTGCCGGGACTCACACCTGTTACAGTCTTCCTGACTGAACTTGAGTATCCTCTGTATAACAATTACAGTTTATGGAGTGTTTTCTAAAATATCGCCTAAAGGAAGCATATATATACAGTATATAAGGTGAATACAATTGGCCCGAGCACAGAACCTTGTGGAACTCCATTACTAACTTTAAGATACATAGAGGATTCATCGTTTACATACACAAACTGGGATCGATCTGATGAATATGACTTAAACCAGTTTAGTATTCTAGTAATCAGATGAGATGATCTATGGTCAATGAGGTTAGCAATTCCTTTCTCAAATTCTGGAATATATATACCAACACTTTCATGCTCATTGTCTGAATGTTTTGATACATCTATTTTGATAATTATAGTAGTTGTAATATTCTTGAACAAAGTACTGTATGTCAAGATTCTTGTCTTTCCACTTCCTTTTCTGATCTAATATTTCAAGATTTACCCAAGGTTGTGGAATTATCTACTGTGGAATGTTGCTACTTGTAACTGCTGGACTGTTTTGTGGTAATTCACTTGTATTGTTTCACTTTCATGTTAATGTCCCATCCAGAACCTTTACCAGAAAAGGTTATGTCCTCTGACAACTCTGCAGAACAGATTATGCTACATTTCCACCCCCCTGCATTCTTATTAAGTATGTTAGTAACTTAGTTATTCTTAAATGCAATTTGAGTTCACTGGATACAACGAGCAATGCATGAATGACTGTGAATTTGAATGCTCCCAAATTAAAGGGGATCTTTTATACTATTTTTTAGGTTCATGCTATTATTTAGATTTTCTACCAGAACAGGTTTACATGCTGTAATGTTATTATTTATTGTATGTCTCTATAAATCTTCCGATAAAGCCCAGTCTGCTGTGATTGGTCAGTACTTACGGTTCTGCCTATCAACCAATCACTCTCTAAACAGCTCTACTAACAGGAGGCTGGCTTCAGCAGTGTGTCTCAGCATAGAGGGTTAGGAGCCCTTTTACAGTGAATAATGCTATTTATATCTCTCTTTTCCGTCAGCTCAGTTACTTCATGCATTTGTAACTGATATGGATAGGGCATGGAAGGAGACAACTCAAAAGACAGTTTTTTAGCATTTAGTTGCTCTTGCAGAAAACAATATACAAAACATGAATTCCCTTCTGGTCTCTCTCTCTTTCTGCACATCTGCCCCTTCAGCAATGAAAATACAGTGTTTACTAAGCTTACTATATCACATTACTATGTATTATTAGTAGTCAAGAGCTATTAAAATTGACAGAAAAACATTAAACCTAAATTATAGTAAGAATTCTGCCAGAGGAAAAACCGCGACACTGGGAAAACACATACCTGCAGAAGACAATATACAACAAATGAATAGCCTTCATTGTGTGTGTGTGTGGGTGTGTGTGTGTGTGTGTGTGTGTCTGTGTGTGTCTCTCTCGCTCTCTCTCTGCACATCTGCTCCTAAACATGCAAAATAACAGAATTTACACAAGGAAATAGATACCGAAATCTCTAACAGATGTGGATAGGGCATGGAAGAATGACTCAAAACATGGTTTATTTGATCCTGCAGAAGACAATGTAACACACATAAATTGCCTTCTGGTCTCCTCTGCAATACAAGATACCATTGAGCAAAACGTTTCCATTTTCCTTAAACATGGAAAGTGCAATGTTTACTGTACCACATTGCTAGATATTATTACTAGTCTAGAGCTTGACAGGAAAACATTCATCCAAAATTACAACAATAATTATTTTCAAAACCATGAATAGTAATAAACAAGAGGAAAACAGTGACACTGAGTGGACAAAATAAACAGCTACGTGAACTAGAGTGACTCATTCTAACATTAAACAAAGGAAAACACATACCTGCAGAAGACAATACAACACACATGAATTCCCTTCTGGGCCCTATTTCTCGTACCTGGCTAACGTAGTCATTTTCAGGTTAAGATTACATAAGTCAGGGTTTTCGGTTCCACAAAGCAAGTTTGGCAAAATCACCATAGCAACACATCCAAAAATTGTAACCTGCTCCAGCGCAGGCTAATTCAATCTAGCTGGATAAACTGGCCACTCCCCCGGAAGAAAATGGCAGCTCCCTTCCTCAGAGATTTATGAAGGAGCGATATTAGTTAGATTAACTTTTTATAGGGAGAGAGTTCTTCGAGATCGCCAAGATCCGTTATCATGTGATGACTTCCTATACGAGCACTATCGATTCTGCCCACAAGGAATCATTTATTTACAGACCTTCTCGAGCCGTACATTGAACACCACACACCGCAGTCTGGCATTGACTGTCTTACAGACTGTATGCAGAGCCTTGTGGTACATTGTTGTACAGTGTGGTACATTGTGGTACATTGTTGTACAGCCCGTCCTACTTCTAAAGGGGGAAGCGTCAATCACCAAAACCATGATTTTCTAACAGCACAAAGACAAATAAACTCAAAGGGAGAGCCTCTTTTTTCTCCGCTGACGAGCAGGAGATGATCATGAACGTATATGAGGAATTCCAGACCATAATCATGGAACATCTAACACTGCTGCGAGGTATCAGACAAGTTCAATGTGTAATGCTGCGTTCACATGAATATTCATAACGCTTTACTCATGTGAGTTTACTCGCCCGACTATTTGTGGTTAATTCATGTGCTTCATTCACTTCACTCGCGCTGGAGAGGGGGCATGGCTTATCTCAGTGGAAACAGTTATAACTTCCGCCATCCACCATGGAAGAAATAACCACTATTCTGCATTATACTTGTCCCACAAACATCGGAACATCAAACGTCCTTGTGTTTGGGTTCATAACATTAATATCATATATATATATTTATACATAATATCACCCGTAGGCTCACACAGCTCGGTGACTTTCACCGACTACGTCTGGATAACTATGAAAATGTGCTTTATTCGCATCCATTCATCTGTGCATTGACTTTCATGGAATTTACTCGCAACGCTTTTGGTGTGAACGCAGCATAAGTGTTGGGAAAATGTATCGGCTAATTTTAAGTGCCTCATCACCCCAATCAATCCGATTATATTTCTTTAAATGTGCCTGCTGGCAGTCAGCTTAATGGCATGCATCAACCAATGAGATCTAAAGTAACTCAACTCTTTCAGAACAAGTAGATAATATATATGTGTATATACATGTATGCGGAGATGACCATATAGAACTAGGAGTTTGAATATGTGTGCGCAAATCTGTGTATGGGCGGATCAGTACGTATGTATGTATTATTCATAATCAGAAATTCAATCAATTGAAGCAGTGAAAATAAATAACTGGATGGATGGATTGCCTGCAATTCCATAAAAGTCCTCTTTTATTGCATTTACTCGGACATGGCCAGGGAACGTAATGAACACATACGTTTCTTAAGAGCTAAATAAACGTTACGAACAGCATGGCATGCAGCGGCTTTCCCGATGTTCTGCATCGCCGACACTGTACAACAATGTACAACAATGTACCACAGTGTAGAACAATGTACCACAATGTACAACAATGTAAAATAATGTACCACAATCTACAACAATGTACCACACTGTACAACAATGTACCACTCGCAAAAAAGAGCAAGGCTATGCATACAGTCTGTGAGACAGTCAATGCCTGGCTGCGGCGTGTGGTGTTCAATGTATGGCTCGAGAAGGTCTGTAAATAAATGATTCCTTGTGGACAGAATCGATAGCACTCGTATAGGAAGTCATCATCACGCGATAACGGATCTTGGCGATTTGAAAGAACTCTCTTCCTATAAAACACTAATCTAACTAATATCACTCCTTCATCAATGGGATCTCTGAGGAAGGGAGCTGCCATTTTCTTCCGGGGGAGTGGCCAGTTTATCCAGCTAGATTGAATTAGCCTGCCCTGGAGCAGGTTCAAATTTTGGGATGTGTTGCTATGGTAATTTTACCAAACTTGCTTTGTGGAATCAAAAAGCCTGACTTATGTAATCTTATCCTGAAAATTATCCAGCTAACTAAGTTAGCCAGGTACGAGAAATAGGGCCCGGGAGCAGACGGTTAAGCCTGGAGTAGAATGTTTGACTGTTGTTTGGCGTAGGCTCCACCCACAGTAGCCTGTGTACTGTAGGCTCCTCTCACAGTACACAGGCTCCGCCGAATAAATGGCAATAAGCAAGATAATATCATATGTCAGGGCGGCTTGACGTAATACAAATCGCGCTAAAGGGGCTAAATGAAACAGCCACAAAACAGATCTTACCCTCAGCAATGCAGAATATCATTGTGCGGGAAAGACGGGACAACGGAAGCTTCAGAGATGCAGAAGAGGCTTGATGTCATTTCGGCAGGAAACAAAAAAAATAATGGACATAAAATTCACAAATACTCAACAAAATAAAAAACGCTCTGAAGACAGTGGAGATGGTTGTGGATTACAGGAAGAATGCAGCCCCACCCGCCCCTCTCATCCTGTGTGACTCCCCCGTCGACGCTGTGGAGTCCTTCCGCTTCCTGGGCTCCATCATTACCCATTATCCATCAGGACAAAGACCTCCCGCCACACCAAAAGTTTTTTCCTGTCGGCAGTCGGGCTCATCAATGGAGCCCGGGTCCCCCACTGACTGACTCTGTCACCCCCAGGACTACCTCCTCTTCTTCCTCCTTCCTCTCTCCTCCACACAAATGTCACTTTAACATGCACTTGAACTTAAACACACATGTCACTTGAAACACACACCTAAACACTTTAACATTATTTGTTGTCCGAGCACTTTATCTTATACTTAATACACACATTGCACTGTTGCTGTCGCGCTGATTGTTGTTTGTCATGTCTAATGTTGCACCTTCCGCCAAAAAAAATTCCTCGTTTGTGTAAACATTCCTGGCAATAAACAGTTTCTGATTCTGATTCTGATTCTGATATCTAGGGGCTGGACGAGGGCAAACCTGATTCAGCCCTAACTATAAGCACTATTAAAGAGGAAAGTCTTAAGTCTACTCTTAAATGAGGTGACTGTGTCTGCCTCCCGGACTGAAAGTGGAAGCTGGTTCCATAAAAGAGGAGCTTGATAACTGAAGGCTCTGGCTCCCATCCTACTTTTTAAGACTCTAACCACAACTAGCCCAAATTTAGTGAGCGCAGCTCTCTAGTGGAGCAATATGGTACTACAAGCTCCTTAAGATATGATGGTGCATCACCAATCAAGGCTTTGTAGGTGAGGAGAAGAATTTTAAATGTGATTCTTGATTTTACAGGGAGCCAGAGCAGAGCAGCTAATACAGGAGTAATGTGATCTCTTTTCTTAGTTTTTGTGAGTACACGAGCTGCAGCATTCTGGATCAACTGGAGGGACTTACGGGACTTATTAGAGCACCCTGATAATAAGGAATTGCAGTAATCTAGTCTAGAAGTAACAAACGCGTGAACCCAACAAGTGCCTGATTTTTGAAATGTTACGTAGATGAAACAATGCAATCCTTGAGATTTGCTTAACGTGGGAGTTAAAGCACAAGTCCTGATCAAAGATAACGCCAAGATTCTTTACAGTGGTGTCGGATGTCAGGGCAATGCCATATACAGAAACCACATCACCAGATAATTGATCTCTGAGGTGTTCAGGGCCGAGTAAAATTTAGTTTAACATCAGGAAGTTGCAGGTCATCCATGTTTTTATGTCTTTAAGACGTGCTTGAAGTATAAGCCTCTGTAATGCAAATGGAGCCTGAAAGGCTAAATGAAACAGCCACCAAACTTATATTTTAACAGTCAACATTATTATTAGCAGGGGCAAAGCAACAGCTCAAATACTTCCTATACTTCATTACAGTCTGATCATAATATAAATGTCTCACTGACACCCAGGCTGGTTGAAAGTCCTTTTAGTAAAATTAATCCTTCCAAGGGGAGAAGGAGATGTCTTTGCCCGGGCCTGGCGTAGACACCTCCTCCACCTGCCGAGGGTGATCCTCTGGACTCCGTCACAGAAAAACTGTGTTCTATTTAACCCTGTTTTAGGCAGAGGGAAATGAAAATCTCCGTGAGACGATTCCTGCACACGATTGAGGTACTCTGACCCTCTGGTATATGTATATGTATATGTATATATATATATATATATATATATATATATATATATATATATATATATATATATATATGTATATATATATATATATATATATATATATATATATATATAAATATATATATGTATATCGTTTTAAATGAAAACGAAAAAAGCAGAGTTGTCATATTTTTTGGGACTAAAAATACTTTGAATCAGAGTAAACTCATAAGCAACAATAGCTGAGGTGGCTGCTGTTCCAACTGCAGAAGCACCGTCCTGCGTCCTTTGGAGTCTGGACTCCTAAGTCCAACTCCAAAAGTTCACTAGTCTGTACTTGGCGTCCTTGCAACCTGATGACCTCTAGTTGAAAGCTTTAGTTTTATACACGTGTTAACCCCTATGAAATGCATCATCAGCCTCATGCAGGTGGTATCTAATTCCACCCATCAAGTTGTTTGGCTCCTGGTTGGTTGTGGGGTTCCCATGCGTTCTCTATATCCCCGTGGGTTCCATCCCACAGTCACATGGCTGGATGTCTCCAAGTGGTTCTCAAGTGTGGTGTGAATGGGAGTGTCTGTAGCTTTGATAGCCCTGCGATGCGTTGAAGATGTCCAGCTTGTGCCCCAGAGTATGCTGGGACCTGAACCCCTGATGAAGACGGACAGATGAAGTCCTCCGCCCGATATCTGTGATGAGCAATACATAACCAGAATCCCGCAAACACAGTCCTTTAATGTGAACATGAATGCATCGCCACTTGAATCGAGCGGTGCGCGTTTCTTTTTGCATAAAGTTGACTACATTTAGCACGTTTAATACCGGACGCTATTGTATGTTAACTTCAGAATACGCAAGCATAATTGAATACACCAAATAAACGTTTGGCGTTTTGTCTTAAATGTGCATAGCATTCAACTACTGCTGATTCACCCTTTAGCCTCTGGCGTGACATTGTAAGTGAAGGAAAAATATCAAGATAGGAAACATCTGGCTGCTCACGAGTTGCCATGTGTGTTTAGATTGTGTTTATTTAATTGTTTTCATGGGTATGCATGTGTAGCGTGGTTTTAATAAAACAGAGCAGTATGACCATCTTGTTACAGCAGGTTTTGAGACTGGCATGGGCATTTTCAGAATGATTTCATAGTAAAGACTAAATAAGAATGCTTACATCAATAATCAAATGTATTATAATTTGTAAAAAGACGCTTTTTTAAAGATAAAATGCTTACATTTTTTCACAATTTTGCCATATTGACATAACATTATATTGAAGATTTCCAAGGTACTGATTTGTTATTTTGTCCGGTTTTGCAAACAAGTCTCTCATAATGTCTTTATATTTGTTCTGTATATAGCCTACAGACAATGCGTTCTTCGCATTACAACAGTACAGGCCTACATTTATGTCTAAATATTGTATCCCGTTTATATTTTTCACTTCTATATCTCCAGGTGCCACATTGGCGCGATCGGGCCAAACGCTTTTATTGTGAAGGTACTGACCGGAAGCGGTGTTTGTCACGATCGACAGCTCGACACTGGTCTGGGAGGAGTGACTCGTTGACTGCGGCGACCGCAATTTCGGCAACATGGGAGCCGCTGTGGGATTTATTCTAACGGGATTTTAAAGAACCGTCCGGGACAATGGCAGAGAGGTGAGAACCAAAGCGGTTTTATTCTATTTTCGTCTCAGAGAGCGAGAGGGAGGCGGCCGACACAGCGACGAGGCTAACAGCGGTTCCTCTGGTCGCCGCGCTGAAGCCACCGTTAGCTAGCTCACGACTGATCGCTCGCGCAATCCAACAATTATGTTCATCGCGGAAAAAAACACGTCTCTGTATTCGGGGGTTGTGTTCTGGTCTGCTGGCCGCTGTTGGATTGGGAGAATCCACTCCCCTCCTTCGGGTATTTGTCAAGGTGGAAGGAGCGGCAGAGAGGAGGCTGCGCGCGACGGGGATGCTGTTGCACCTGTCGGTCTACATCTCTTTGCTGGAATGCAGCTAACCTGCTCCTCGAACCGGAAGATGCTAGCGACAGAGGCGCCCCGTGCACCTACAGCCGCCGGTGTGGGCTGAGGCTCGGCTGGCCAGGTCCTCCCTCGCAGCATCCGTCTTCTCCCTTCGGGATGGATGGAGGCGCCTCCCATGAGAGGAGGTGCTGGCCACGGGAGAAGCGTGGCACAGTCTGTGCCGTGCTGGGTGACATCTCCACGGGAACGTGCGACCTGCAATCATTTCATAGCACTCAGCTTCACAGCCATCTTTTTTAAAGTAGTAGTTTCCCGTCGGGAATTCATCCACCAATGATGGAATATGAGCCATTATTACTATGATGCCCATCTTTCAGAGCGGCTTCTCGCTGTGGTCTTCCGCGGATGGCGAGGAGGTGACGACACAAAACAAAAGTCTCAACTTGTAACGTTGCTGCGTTTGGAGTTGCTCGGTGTATTTCGGTCATCTTCGGACCCGATAGCAGGTGCCGACGATGCCGACCTTTCCCTCGTGTTGCATAACGTAACCTGGCGTGTTGACTCGCCGCTGCTCCGGTAAAACCATTAAAACGTTCATTTAAATCGAGCCTGGAGCCACAGCAGAGAGAGCAAAGTGATGCTCTCATTCCGTGTGTTGCAGCTTTAAAGTGAGGGTGTGGGCCCGCAGCTTCAGCAGAGACAATGGCAGTTCCTCCCCAGCAGCGAGCACGCTCATAATCCCCGAGTTAATAATTGATGGGTGTTAAATTCATGTCGCGGGAGGAGGGAGGGGGGGGGGTCACTGGGCTCGTGTAAATCACTACTGCGGGTCTGTCCCGCGGGCTTTGGGGCACCGCGCAAATCCAGCGGTGTTTGTCCACTCGGCCCATTGAGCTGGTCCAAATGCTTCATCATCATCATCATCATCATCATCGAGTGACTCTGTGGGGCAGAAACCTGTCAATCTCAGCCCGCACTATGGTCTGTTTGACTCTAAATTGACCATAATTTACTAAATGAACATCATGCTGTATTGAAGAAGACTTGAAACTAGAGATTGAGACCATAAACTCATGATTACAATGTTTACTGAGGAAATAAATTAAGAGTAGTCATTTATATAGACTTCTATACAACCAGAGGAGTCACCCCTGGTGGTCAGTAGAGAGAATGTAGCTTTAACACACGAAGCATAGACTTCTATACAACCAGAGGAGTCGCCCCCTGGTGTTCAGTAGAGAGAATGCAGCTTTAAGACACAAAGCGTAGACTTCTATACAACCAGAGGAGTCTCCCCCTGGTGGTCAGTAGAGAGAATGCAGCTTTAACACATGAAGCATAGACTTCTATACAACCAGAGGAGTTGCCCACTGGTGGTAATTAGAGAGAATGCACGTTTTAAGACACTTCCTCATCAGCTTGACGCCTGGACTGAACTTAGAGCTAAAATACCTTAAATTGTCATAACTTTTTCTGGTCCTCGGTTGTTGGATGTCATTTTCCAGATTTCATTTCAACAACCTTCAGTCAAGGTTTTTATTCGTACTCAAGTTGTAAATATGCATATAAATCCATTGTGTAGGCTATGAGGGTGGACTGTTGTTTCAGGGCCGATAACTAATATTAGTAATCAAGGAGGCTGACAACAACTGAACTTAATTTACTCGTGACGCGTAACCAATGAGACAGTGCTGTGGGTGGGACATTGAGCGAGCATCAGAGCCAATGAAGCACATTTAAAAATGAACTTTCAAATACTTGTACAAATGCTGATAGCCAGGCCGGTAATCGTTCGACCCCGAGTAGGTTCATGTATGCCTTAATGTAGCTGCTGTCCAAACTCTAAACGCACCATGTGTTGTGGTTGCGTTGTGCTCCAGTCTGTCAACTACTCTGAATGAAGAAATCATGTGCACTTCTTCTGTGAGGTTTTCATGATTGTTGAAACAAGGCCTCCAATAAACAGCTCTTAAAGAAGCCCTTAATTCTCAAGAGTAACGGAAGAATGATATTACTGCTGCTAGCACAGCTGCTGATAGTTATCAGACAAATTATTCCTGTTCTTAATTTCTCGAACGGTCAGTGCCGAACTTGAGACCATCCTGAAAAGAATCTGTCACATGACTGGCTGCACGTGTCTACTTCTGGCAGCCAGCTTGACATTTGATCCCAGCAAAAGGGTGGGGCACCGAGTTTATGTGTTGGGCCGGCAGCATATGGTGGAAATATTCATATGGGCACGCTCAAGCCACTAAGCTGCCGCCGTGTCCCTCACATACACTCCCGTTGGCTCCAGCGTCCCCCTGCTCCGGGAAGTAAAGAGGCCAGGTCTTCAACAGGACGGAGGGGGAGTCCTCCATCGATACCTGTGACTAAACACCTTTGTTCTTCCTTCAGTCTTGTAGTTTGTAACAAGACAATGCACAGCCTGAAATAGTTACAACGCATTATACAATACAATGTTTTAATGGGATTTTACATTGTTGTCATTATTATAGAAAACACTGTGATATGACACTATATGAAGTGTGACATTTCCACTTCAACCCTCCACTCGTCAAACAAATGGCTTATGGGAATTCTGGGAAATGTATGAACTAGCGCATTTGAAGCATGACCCATATTAGGGACTAGAATCAGGATATCTTGGCCTGTGCTACATCTATAATAGACAATAACATTAACAACAATCAACAACAATCAACACAGTGCAATAATTAAGAATATAAATATAAAATAAAGTGCACAGAAAGGCAGGTTTCAGTACTTTAACCAGTGTAACTAAGTTTAAAGTGACAAGTGTATTTAAAGTGAAGAGTTACGTGTATGTATTTAAGTGAAGAATTAGGTGATGTGAAGAATTAAGGGACGTGCAGGCGAGTGACCGGAAGGAAATTGTCCTGGGAATGACAGTCAGTCAGTGGGGGACCCTAGCTCTGTTCATGATGGTCAGTGGGGGACCCGGGCTCTGTTCATGAGGGTCAGTGGGGGACTGTTCATGAGCCCGACTGCCGACGGGAAGAAACTGTTTGTGTGGCGTGAGGTCCTGGTCCTGATGGACCGCAGTCTCCTGCCAGATGAAGGGACTCAAACAGTTTGTGTCCAGGGGGAGAGAATCAGCTACAATCGTCAGATTGCAGCCAATCACCTCCCAGCAGTGCGTATGATACACTGCAGCCTGCCCTGGTCCTTGTTAGTGGCTGCAGCGTACCACACAGAAGATGGACTCAATGATGGAAGTGTAGAAGTGCACCTTCATTGTCTTTGGCAGGTTGAACTTCTTCATCTGCCTCAGGAAGAACATCCTCTGCTTTGCCTTCTTAGTGATGGAGCTGATGTTCAGCTCCCATTTGAGGTCCTGGATTATGATGGAACCAAGGAAGAGGAAAGACTCCACAGCGTTGACGGGGGAGTCACACAGGGTGATGGGGGCGGGTGGGGCTGCGTTCTTCCTGAAGTCCACTACCATCTCCACTGTCTTGAGAGCGTTGAGCTCTAAGTTGTTTTGACTGCACCAAGTCACCAGATGATCAGTCTCCCACCTGTAGGCGGACTCATCCCCACCAGAGTCCAATGAGGGTGGTGTCATCAGTGAACTTCAGGAGCTTGACGGATGGTGACTGGAGGTGCAGGTGTTGGTGTACAGGGAGAAGAGCAGAGGGGAAAGAACTCAGCCTTGGTGGGAACCGGTGCTGATGGACCAAGAGCCTGAGACGGGTTTTCCGGCTACTTTCTGTCTGACAGGAAGTCTGTGATCCACTTGCAGGTGGAGTCGGGTACGTGCAGCTGAGAGAGCTTGTCATGCAGCAGAGATGAGATGATGGTGTTAAAGGCAGAGCTGAAGTCTACAAACAGGATCCCGGTGTAGGTTCCTGGGGAGTCCAGATGCTGGAGGATGAAGTGAAGGGCCATGTTGATGATAGCAAACTGCAGGTGGTCCAGATGTGGGTCGATGAGGGTTTTGAGGTGGGACAGGACTCGGTGTTTAAAGGACTTCATGACCGCAGAGGTCAGGGCGACGGGCCTGTAGTCATTAAGTCCTGCGATCTTTGTTTTTTGGGGACGGGGATTATGGTGGACGCCTTGAAGCAGGCTGGAACGTGAACATCTTATTTCATTAGCATATTCTGATTCTTGTTCCAAACAAGCATTATCTGATTCAGACATGTGGGACATGCTGATATTTATCGGATTTAAGGAGCATTCTTTTGACATTTATACATTTGGAATGGGGCGTTTTATGGCACACTTTGCTACACACTGCCTTTTTTCCTGTTAACTCTCTGTGCAACGCTCCGTGCGTCGAACACAAACCAACTAGGTGCAGTAAAGACTCATAACTGAGCTGAAACCCCCCCACACAGATTATGTTCCGCCGCTGCATCGGTGCAGAATCGCTCTGCATCTCAGAATAGAGACATTTCCACATCTCTTAGTAACAACACAAAGTGTTTCTGCTTGTGGCCTTCACAAAGGGTCATCATAAAACCCATCTCAGAGAACATCAACATTTGTATTTAACGCTTAAATAGAGTTTTGAACCATTGAATCTCCGTTGAATCCTATAGGAGACGTTTGACCTTTACCGTAGTCATAGTTTGTTTCACTGAATGTCGATCTCCCTGCACTGTAAAACTGCAGCACGCCTCTGCAGATACTTCAAACATGCCAGTCACATTTCATCCGTCACAGTGTAGTCATTTGCTGAAGTGGTTGCAGCTCTAATCTTTTTTGCCGTTAGCTCGTCTGTGTGTTGGCGGAGGGCCAAGAGGAGGGGGGGTGTGGACAGAGGGGGGAGAGGAAACAAAGCTAAGAGGGAATATTGACAGGCTGAGGACAGCGCATCGCAGAGAATGACTCCCCACACATCTGTTGAGTTGTCGAGCTCTCCGCTGACATCCTCGGACACCGATGGCTGCGGCAAGGCCCACTTGAATTAGAACAGGAAACTGAGCGGAGATAGCAGCATGTTGACAGTGGATGGGGGAGGGTCTGGCGACATGGAGGGACTATCGACAGATGAAGAGAGTGAGAGCACTTTCTCTCTCTAATAGGATTATTGTAAATATGTTGGTCTGGGGGGCTGCCCCCAGAGGCCTCCAAATCGGTGTGTGTGTGTGTGTGTGTGCGTGCATGCGTGCCTGTGTGCGTATTTGTGTGTGCGTGGGTGCGTGTTTGTGCATGTGTGTGGGTGCGTTTTTATGCATGTGTGTGCGTGTTTGTGTGTGCGTGGGTGCGTGTTTGTGTGTATGGTGGGTACGGCTGGGCTTCAGTCAGTATGGCTGGTACGGCTGGGCTTCCATCAGTACGGCTGGGCTTCAGTCAGTACGGCTGGGCTTCTGTCAGTACGGCTGGTACGGCTGGGCTTCAGGCAGTACGGCTGGTACGGCTGGGCTTCTGTCAGTACGGCTGGGCTTCAGTCAGTACGGCTGGTACGGCTGGGCTTCTGTCAGTACGGCTGGGCTTCAGTCAGTACGGCTGGTACGGCTGGGCTTCTGTCAGTACGGCTGGGCTTCAGTCAGTACGGCTGGGCTTCAGTCAGTACGGCTGGTACGGCTGGGCTTCAGGCAGTACGGCTGGTACGGCTGGGCTTCTGTCAGTACGGCTGGGCTTCAGTCAGTACGGCTGGTACGGCTGGGCTTCTGTCAGTACGGCTGGGCTTCAGTCAGTACGGCTGGGCTTCAGTCAGTACGGCTGGTACGGCTGGGCTTCAGGCAGTACGGCTGGTACGGCTGGGCTTCTGTCAGTACGGCTGGGCTTCAGTCAGTACGGCTGGTACGGCTGGGCTTCAGGCAGTACGGCTGGGCTTCAGTCAGTACGGCTGGGCTTCAGTCAGTACGGCTGGTACGGCTGGGCTTCAGGCAGTACGGCTGGGCTTCAGTCAGTACGGCTGGTACGGCTGGGCTTCAGGCAGTACAGCTGGTACGGCTGGGCTTCAGTCAGTACGGCAGGGCGGTACGGCCTAAAGTTTCTATCACGGTTTAACTTAAATTAGTTGTCCTTGAATGTCAATATACATGCTACCGAAGGGGTGGAGCACTGGTATGGCAACTGTGTGGCATAGTTTCAACCCTCCTGAAATGGTCTAACAATTCTAAATGTTAAATTTCAATATTCTCACTGTAGGGCACATTCTTATACCTTCCACCCCCTACTTGTCAGTATGTGAGACCCAGGATGGCAGCTAAATTAGGCTTTTTCTTGGGCCAATGCCGATTATTAGTAATCAATAACAGATCATTGCAACCAATATCAGTTCCGTAAGACTTGCATTGTTTTAGGGTTGTGAAAATTCCGTCATGATCTAATATAACCCGTCATTTAAACTTTTAGATTACAATAAGACTTTAAACGGTGAGTCTGAAATTACAGATGGCATTCAGATTTGTTCGTCATTGATAAAAAAAAATACAGTCAATGAATAATATTTGGTTAATGCAACCTCTGACATGATGATAATCTGGTCTCATCTCTCGTGTCACTCCTTCTTCCTCTCCTATACGATGTACTCCCTGCTCCAGCTCGGGAAGCTCAACCTGCCTCTGGAGCTGAAATTAATGAATGTGGATGTTTCAGCTAATATTCATTCAGAATAGTTTGATCTCTGTATAAAGGTAAGATTGTAAAGTCCAGTAAGTTAGAAGGTAGAAAGGCCCTGTACGGACACAGTCCAATGACCCTAAACAAATCATGATTCAAATAATCATAAAAATGATGATCGGTCCATGCCAAGTCGAAACATTTAACAAACATCTACTTGGATTCAAGGATAAACTGTTTGGAATTGAATTTGTCATAGGTCGCTGTTTCATTGGTTCAGGCCTGTAACAGCGATGGTTCTGTATTTCTATCACACAAAACATTTAGCCATGGAGTTGGTGTACATGGTAGAAATACTGCTCCAGGATGTAACTGGCATGTTGCAGCTATGTGGTTGTATTGGCAGTGATTGTATTATGTTGTCCACCTGATGTACATACTGCACATGCAAATATCATAGACTGTGCATCAGAAGTGAGACGGAGTCATCGTGACGTCATCCATTGTTTTGTGGACTTCCGCTTTGAAGCCTCTAGTTCGCCATCTTGGAATACAGCAGCCAAGTTGTTGTTTTGCAACCAATGAACATAAGTTACCATTTTTGGAATGTGGAGTGACATAGAGACGCGGTATGTGAGAAGTAGTCATTTTCTCATAATCTTCAGAAAGTGCACAAACAGGTTGATCCTTGAACATCTCTGAGCTGTTAAAGTAATAATAACATTTTTTTAATATATTTCTCAAAAGCTGTCAGAACAATGAATAATTTATAAAAAATAAAGAAAAATA
Organism: Cyclopterus lumpus; assembly: GCF_009769545.1. Classification (NCBI taxonomy): domain Eukaryota; kingdom Metazoa; phylum Chordata; class Actinopteri; order Perciformes; family Cyclopteridae; genus Cyclopterus; species Cyclopterus lumpus. Next base: position 4,538,713 of record NC_046969.1, on the reverse strand, counting down.
CAAATCAGAAAACTTAACAGGATTTGTTGGAACGTCAGAACACTCACAAACTCTCTCTCTCACACGCACACACACACACACACACACACACACTCAAGCGTATTCATTACATTATAACCATCATTGTATTAAGAGCAAGTTAAGTTAATTTATACACCAAGTGCTATAAAAGAACTTTAAAATTAATTAACACACATATATTTGTCAACAATAACCTATATGGGACAAAGCACAGAATATATACATGACAACAGATTGAAAAATGTATGTGTGGGCCAACAAAGCCCATACATTACTTATTAACAAGCTAACGCTAACTTGTTACTACTGTTATTAAAGAGCTAACGCTAACTTGTTACTACTGTTATTAACGACCTAGCGCAAACTTGTTACTACTGTTAATAACAAGCTAACGCTAATTTTTTACTACTGATATTAATGAGCTAACGCTAACTTGTTACTACTGATATTAAAGAGCTAACGCTAACTTGTCATGCTGGTTAATGAGTAAACAGTAGCACCAGAAGAGCTGCTGGAGGGTATGGGACAAAGCACAGAATATATACATGACAACAGATTGAAAAATGTATGGGCCAAAAAAGGCTAGTCTTTAGTCTTGCAGACTATACCACCTGCTTTACTGTTATTAACAAGCTAATGCTAATTTGTTACTACTGTTATTAACGAGCTAACGCTAACTTGTTACTACTAACTTAGACGTTACGTTCAGTAACACAGTAGGATTCTGTAGTACTCACCCTGCTCTTGAACCCTCCTCATCAAGGACTCCAACATGTTTACGTTTTAGGTGCTCAATCATAACGTGGTGCTCCCGTGCCATGACACAATTGCAATTAATTTGTTTTATTTATTTAGTGTGAAATGCTCCCACACCTTGGATGACTTAGGTCGTACTGATTTCTCTGATCCGCCATTTGTGTAAGAACAATGTCTCTCCAATGGTCTTTCCTCTACCTCCGCTCTGCTGCACTCTTTTATTTATTATTATTTTTGGCTCCGCTCTGCGCTCAACTCAAATTAATTTTTTTATACTCAAACATCTCCGCTACTTATTGAGTGGCGTAATAGTTGCGCAACACAATGAATCGATAATGAAATTCGTTGCCAACTCTTTTAATAATCAAATTTGATCAATTCTATCGATTCGTTGTTGCAGACATAAAATAGACTGTAGCCTATATAGACAGGTAAAATAGAAGATCTGGCTTCTTTGAGATGTTCTGTCACATAAATCTCCTTCCCTGAGTTTCAGCACCTCTGCACACAAGCTGTCCCTCTGAGAAGAACTTGTGATAATTCCTATTGACACTTCATGAATAATGATGAAAAGTCCCAGTGCATTGGGGTGTTTGTTTTTCTGGTCTGGTTAGTCTAAAGAAAATGTAAGTAAAAATAGAGTCGCAGTTATATGGGGTGCTGCAGACCAGTTCGAGGTATCAGAGGCAGTAGTGGTGCGATGATCAGCACAGAACACACCCTCACACACACACACACACACACACACACACACACACTCACACTTTACGTGTTAAATACTTTAGTTTTCCCACATCCTTCTGAACGGAAGACAAAGGCTTTAAAGGTCAGTGAGTGAATCCGTTCTGCAAGTCTCTGCTGCACGCATGCTGCTTCACTGGGAAGAGGGTGTGTTCTCAATTCCGCCACTTTGGATTGAATCCAATCCAAATGCACACAGACCATACAGCCTCCGATGAGTGTCGCAGTGAATACACACACGTCTAAGGTAAACTACAGGCCAACGCCACACATAAAGATCGTAAGATAGCAGTTAGTTAGAGTTACTTTGTCACACTGTTAGTTTGAAGCTTTTTGATGTGATGAATGTAAATTTAGATATTATGGTTATAGACTTTGTTTAGAGATGACATGCTGCGTCCTATTTTTGTGGAGCAGGTGGCTAAGTATTGCACACCTTTTAAAGTACTGATTTTATGATCTTCTGATTTCTGTACAAAACTGTGTGTGTGTACATTATGTAGAAACACATAATAGTAGTGTCTCTTACAATCGACGGTGTTAAACCCCAAATACTTTTGCTACATTTGGTTTATTTCATTTGAAGTCTGAATGTAAATAAAATCGTGCAGCTCCAGCACTTCTTGTGGCGTTGTTGCCTATTTTAGTACCCTGTTGTGAAATGACTTTAATATGAACAAAGATGAAGCTTTCGTTTGATTCTGAGTAAGCTGAGCCAAGAACCGCTGTCTTAACTGTGAGTAACACATGAAACATGTGATAACCTATTGATTTTATGTCAGCCGTGAACACAGTTAGACATTCTGGGTGGCGTGCTCTAATGCTGTTGTGTGTCTTGTGTTTTAGGCAACGATCAATTACTCCTGAGTCAGCGAAGCCTGCGGTGTGGCCGCCTCCAAGCTTAACTTCTGAGCCCAGTGGAGGGAGGGTGGGGCCGTTTACAAGCAGGAGGCTGTTATAATTAGCTATGCTGCTGCTGGAGAACAAATGGAACATCCCCCGTCAGGCAGGGGGGGAAGGCAACCGGAGCAGGACACTTTGATCCGTGCACAATAAACACACAGTTTATTTTTTATTTTATGAATGTTTTTGCTGTGACATTTGGTATCGAGAATTGCGTCGATTTCGACTAATAGATTTCTGATATCGTGATGGTGCAACTGCAACTGGGTTTGAAGAGGCTTACTGTTTTTTCCAGTCTGTCAACAAACAAACAAACAAACAAACAAACATCACACAAGTGACACTGTCCAGATATAAAACGTAAGATCCTAATCGATTTAGGTGCAGCCAAAGAGAACCAAACGGAAAAAATAATCTGATTAAATTCAATTCAGTTTATTTTGTATAGCCCAATATCACAAATTACAAATTATCCTCAGAGGGCTTTACAATCTGTACACATATGACATCCCTGTCCCTGGACCCAAAAAAACAGAAAAAAACCCTTCATAGGAAAAAGGGAAGAACCCAGACAGGAACCAGTACATCCCATACCTTTGGGAAGTTCTGCTCAAGGTGAGGGCCTGAGTGCAGAACAATCTAACTTCAAGCAAAGGGCCACTGGCGCACCACGGTTATGTGGTGTACGCAGACCGAATTATTGCAGTCTGAAAAATGTTTTATTTTGAAAAATAACCAGAAACATCTGTCTGTGCGTCATCCAACTTTGCATAATATATGGCGATAGTTCAGCGTAATGGTCAGTTATTTTTTATATACTTTATAGTTATTTTCATGTAGGTCGTATCATTTTATTTCGGCATATTTATCCACCACACCTTGAAGGCCGGTCCGTGGAGCAAAAAAGGTTGTGAACCGCTGGAGTAAACAACAAAAATAATTGAACTGAACAAATAACTAATAAAAGAAAAAGCCATCTAAATCTATACAAAATGTAATCTAAACAAGCAAACACCTAGCGCAATTAAACAATACAACGAATTAATACAATAACTAAATACTAATATTAAATAAATAGCTCCTAGAGATTGGAGAGATTACAATCTAAAATGAAATGTATTATGTCAATCATCCTCTCTTATGCGCTAAGAAAATAAATACTAATTAAAGAGGTCTTTGTCTTATAACCCTAGCAACATAATTCCCCCTCTAATAACAAGAAATATTGATAACGGGGGCGAGCTTCCCTTGCATTTATTACTTATAGCTTTAACAGCTGAATAAATGTCAAATGTATTTGTGAAGTGTTCAAAGCATTCATGTTCTGTGCTGTTATAACATTTAGAGACGCTCTCACTTTTTGACATTTTCTTGTCCCATTACAACCTTTTAAAAGTGTGACCTGCCAATTCTGATTTCCTCTCTGAGAACTATAATTGAGCAAGAATCCAGTCCAACCTACAAGGTCATAGTTCATCTCTAATATCTATTGTATATTCATGTAAAACTACATTTTCGAAAATTTTTACCGCACAGAGCCTGAAAGCATCGTCATGCAAATGTCTTCTTCACTCACGTTGAAGAGCTTCCACACACAAAAACACGTTGCGTGTGTTTCTGTGTGTGTGTTTCTGTGTGTGTGTGTCTGTCTCTGTTTGTGTGTGTGTGTGCGCGTCTGTGACGTTAATGTGCAGTCCATGTCTGAATGAAGCCATACTGGACATGAATGTCCCCTATGTCGCCGTGACAGAAAGCCATCCCTTTAACAGATGGACAAAGCCAGCACCGTTCCCTTATTTCCTGTCCGAAAAAAGGGCTGTATAGTGATATGTCCCCCTGGACGCCCGGCTGTGCTCCTGCCGGGCCTCTTAATGGAGCCCGTCCAGGTCGTGGCCCTCTTTCCTCTCGTTAATGGTTCACACGGTGCAGGCTGGGGGAGTTCACGGGGGTCAAACACACAGACGTAAGTGTTCTGCTTAGTATTCAAGAAGCACAAAGCCACTCCAGATCGTCCCCCTCGATCAATAGAGGTGGGAGGGAAAGTAGCTCGCTATTAATACTTGTGCAGTGGCTGTGTGAGCTGCTGGTTGTTAGCGCTGTGAAAAAAAAAAACTTCATACCTCCATACTGACGATTGAGTGATTTAATAAAAGCAGCAGACAAAACATCCCATATACACTTAGGACCCACCGTCACCCAACAGTTATGAAACATTTTTGGGAGGCAGACACAGTCCCCACATTTAACAGTAGACTTAAGACTTTCCTCTTTAATAGTGCTTATAGTTAGGGCTGAATCAGGTTTGCCCTGGTCCAGCCCCTAGATATGCTGCTTATAGGCTGCTGGGGGATGTTTTAGGATACACTGAGCACCTATCTGCTCTTCTCTCTATATTTATGGATGAATTTACATCTCTCCATTGCACCTTATATAACTCTGCTTCCTCCCCGGAGTCTTTGTGACTTCATGTCTCATAGGGTCCATTGGACCTGGCTGGCTGTGTCTGATGCCTCCTGCCTGGTGAGCCGGCCTCCTGCCTTGGCCCTGCTGATGCGCCCCGCCCCCCCCTCCTCTCTACCTCCTTCTGTTTCATGGATTGTGGAGGTCCATTCATACATTGTCATATTCATGTAATGTGTTTATGTAACTTTGTAATGCTGTTCATTCTGTACATATGACATCTATTGCCTCTGTCCATCCGGGGAGAGGGATCCTCCTCTGTTGCTCTCCTGAAGGTTTCTTCCCTTTTTTCTCTGTGAAAGGTTATTTTTGGGGAGTTTTTCCTGATCCGATGTGAGGTCCTGGGACAGGGATGTCGTATGTGTTCAGATTGTAAAGCAAATTTGTAATTTGTGATATTGGGCTATACAAAATAAACTGAATTGAATTGAATTGAATTTAACATTTTAGTTAATCGCCACCTGCGGAAATTGATCACAAAACATTTTCAATAAATAAACAATAAATAAAACCAATAAAAACAGAACACAGTGGGCCAGAGCATACGGACACATTTTCCTGAATAAAAAGAACCCTGCTGATTGACAATATTATCCAGATGCGTATGATATTTCATACACTACCGTGAAGCTAAATTCAAGGATGTTTTCACACTTAAAAGGGATTCCTCAACATAATTTAGGCTGTGATGTCTGAGGGTCAGTAAGTATGCTGATCAGACACGCCTTCTGATCATCGACTATGATTATTGACTTGGCTCTTCATCTATAAATGCTTTGAAATTGTGAATCGGGCCGCTGAACTATTTAAACCACATTCCCGGTGGTTGCTGAGTGCTGATTCCACAGAACAGGAGGTATAACGCATTCTGAACTCTTCTGTAGCTTGTTCTCCACCAGAGCGACAGGGAACCATGCTTGAGGGACCGTTAGACCCGGCTGCTGGTCCCCAGACCACTGCTCAATTCATGGAACCACGTTAAAGCATGGTGAAATTAGTGAGCACGCCAACTAGCCAGCGTTCTAGCTTGCTGATTCCAGCATGCTTTCATTCTACAGCGGGTACAGAGCTGAGCTGTCACTCATCTGTTGATAACAAAGGGCGTGTGATGCTAAGCTAGTGAGCGACACAGTCAGTGACTGTATCTTTACATACAGTCTGTGGTTGAAGGTAATGCAGTCTGTGGCAGGTACTCAGTGTCCAGACACACCACCCATGTGCCAGCACCCAAGGGTCACGGAATTGGGAAGGCCACGGTTGCTAGGAGACCGTCTCCCCCACACTTGTGTTCAAGAGCTTCCAGCATAAACTACAGCATCACACCTACAGACACACACACAAACACACACACACACACGCACACACACACACACACACACACACACACACACACACACACACACACACACACACACACACACACAGACAGACAGATGAAGACTGCAATGATTGTTGCAGGTTTTTAAATGCACAAAGGATCCTTTTCATTTACGTTAGTTCTCGTAAATAGCACTTAAGTTGTTACATCTGTAAGGACTGCAGCTAACAATGATCTTTACTATTAATTAATCTGTCATGTTCTCGACAGATGCCTTACCTGTTTGAAATTGGTGGGAAAAATCAAAGACACAGAAAAGCAGTAAATCCTCATAATTATTAATCATTGAACAGCTGCAAAAGAAGAATATTTGGCAGTTAAATGATCGATGATCAAAATATTTTTTTAATTTCCTATGGATCGACTAATCAATTCTAATCAAAAATTCTAAATCAAAGCTAATGTTTTTAACTACTTATGGTCATTTTGTATCCCATTCACATTTACTACGGTAATCCAACCATTATGTAGATATTAGTTTTGATCTGGTCATTTAATAATTCAATTAAAATATCAACATGCATTTAAACTATAATATAAAATTAAAAAATATATATATAAAATGTAAGCAGCACACTGTTAATCACACATAGTTTGTGTAGGTGTAAAATGCCTCATTAATAGAAATATGCCAGCGTTATTTGATATATGTAACGAGGCAATCAAAGGGATGTGTTTGGATGTGGAGATGAGATGAGCTGAGCTGATGGATCAGTAGTTCTGAGGCCGGGTCAATAGACTGCAGACTTTAAGCCTAACACACACACGACTTGTAATGCTACTGGGTAAAATCTGTTTCCCATTACTTTTCTGTTGGAAGGCTGTCTGCCTCCAGGATGTGAACACACTGCTGCTCCTCCTGCTCCTGCTGCTGCTATTTTTAGTGTGTGGGTGTTGAGAGGTCCAGATCAGCCTACCAGAACATGGAGGCTCCACAGATAACACACACACTCACACACTCACACACACACACACACACACACACACACACACACACACACACACACACACATGGGGGGGTGGGTGGGTGTGGGGGAGACTATCGAACCCCTCCATGAGTGAGAGGGGATGTGGGGAGCTGCTGCCGAAAATCAAATACTGTTGCTCCAATGAGCGAATGTTGCTCATGCTGCCGTTTGCTGACTGATGGTAGATCGTGGTCAGGACTGTTTTTACAACGCAATCGTGAAATAGATCTTGGTCCAAAGTGTTTTGGAGGTTCGGCAGAGTATTCATTTGATATTTTATTTCAATGTAAACTTGTTTTCCCCTGGTGAGGAAGGTGGAGAGAGAAAGAGAGAGAGTGTAGTCATGCTTTGATCACATCGCCCAATAAAACGCTTTAATTCTCTGGTTTATCTCTACTAACAGAGACAAACAGACTGTATATAAGAGGAGGACGTTGTCACCGTGACGCACCCGTTGGTTTGTGGGCAGCTCTGAATCCTCCAGTTTCAGACACCATCTTGTTTTTTTTGCAACCAGATGTGACGGGAGATGGTAAAGCAAAGTACTACCACAAGTTGAATAACAACTAAGGTACAGTTTTTTTATCATGAGGGGAAAACACACTGTAAAAGGGTTAAAGTCGTCGAAAACAAGGACATTTCCTGGAGCGGGAAAACACGGTGGAAGCAACCTGTCAATTCAATTCAGTTTATTTTATATAGCCCAAAATCACAAATTACAAATTCTCCTCAGAGGACTTTACAATCTGTACACATAAGACATCCCTGTCCCAGGGCCAATGAGGAAGGAGGTCAGGCCCAGGCCAGGGCCAGGAAGCAGGGGCAAGGAGTCAGGGGTCAGGGCCCAGGAGTCAGGAGCCAGGACCAGCTCCAGGCACGGCCAGGTTCAATGGACCCTATGAGGCGAGAAGGCACAAAGACTCCGGGGAAGAAGTAGAGTTAGTAATGTGCAATGAAGAGACGTGAATTCGTCCATAAGGAGAGAGAGAAGAAGAGAGACGAACTCAGTGTATCCTAAAACGTCCCCCAGCATCCTTTAAGTCTATAGCAGCATATCTAGGGGCTGGACCAGGGAAAACCTGATTCAGCCCTAACTATAAGAAAGAGGAAAGTCTTAAGTCTACTCTTAAATGTGGTGACTGACTCTGCCTCCTGGACTAAAAGTGGAAGCTGGTTCCATAAAAGAGGAGCTTGATAACTGAAGGCTCTGGCTCCCATCCTACTTTTTAGGACTCTAGGAACCACAAGTAGCCCCGCATTTAGTGAGCGCAGTTCACAAATCAACCTGCAAGTTGCTCTTTTAGCACTGTATAAACAGATTATGTAATCGGCCGTTCATGGGACAACTTTGTGCGTCTCACAACTGGAGATTCATTGCCCACATCATGCAACATCATTTCAGCAGCAGCTTGTTGTGTCGAGTGTTTCTTCCGTGTGTCGGGGACAAGTGATTTCAATTAGCGCATCCCTTCCACGTCAGTGTCGGGCCTTGTAATGATGTTGTCACATGTGACCTGAAGTAATTACAGGAAACCCCAGAGACGTTCAAACTCGCCCCTGTGTCCGTCCTCCTGGGTCTGAACCCATTGTGCTTGTTCACAGCTGTCTGCCACAGGGGAATACTTAAGCAGGCTGATGTGATGGTGATGGTGATAAAGAGTCCACTTGACTCGCGAGCAGACAGGCGAGCGTGTGCTATCATGCAACACATAGACGGATGCAAAATGTCTCGAGCTGCCAGTGTCAGCCTCCAGCCGGGCTGCAGGTCAGAGGACAGCTGCTAGCCCCGGGTGTCACAAGCAATACATATTCTTCATATCATGACACTGTCAAGGATTTTTAGTTTTTTCATCGAGATGAAGTAAGAAAGTGTTAAGTTAAAAATGACTTGGGTGACTCGGGCCGAGAGAAAGTCCAGAATCCAATAATTTATAATAAAAAGTATTTAATAACAAAAATGATGAACAGCTTATATATTGATCGAGCCGGGCGCGCTCACGTGACTATGAGTCCACAGACTAAGAGCAATTCTCTCCCAATAGTTAGCTGTCTATCGTATCCACGTGAGACGACAATATCGCCCGAACAAAGGTTTCGTGGGTTAAATACTCTCAGCCGCTGGGCTTATGGCCTCTCCATTGGTTAGTTAACAACATGGCATGCTATCCCTAAACAGTCCTACTCAGAAATACTTCCCATACTTCGGCTAGCTTTTCCGCTTCCGGTGACGCAACAAAATAGTTCCGCCTGAGAAACAGCTGTTTTTTTGTGTTGAAGCTGTTGAAGAAGCGTGTTCTATGGGTGATGATGCAGTCCACTCTGCTGTGTATCAGGTTGTATGAGCAGTGTTTGTGTCTGAGCAGAGAGTGAGCTGGGTGGAGTGAGTCTCTGATTATTCCCTCTGCTCTTTTCCGACAGCGCTGCACATATACTGTATATAGTCCATGGAAGGAAGTGTTGTCCCTGTGATCCTCTCCGTAGTCTTTATGACACTTTGCAGAGCCTTCCTCTCTGCCTCTGTGGTGGTACCGTACCAGACAGTGAAGCATGCGGTGAGGATGCTCTCTACCAGTCCTCTGTAGGCCTGGGTGAGAGGGCGACGGTTCAGACCAGTTTTCCTGAGCAGCCTGATGAAATAAAGCCTTTGCTGGGCTTTTTTCACAGTGGCTGTGGTGTTGAGAGTCCAGCTCAGGTCAGATGTAACCTGCAGTCCCAGGAATCTGCAGCTGTTGGCCCTCTCAAACCTCAGTCCCTTTGATGATAAGAGGCTGTAGAGGGGGAGGATTCCTCATAATATTCTTCATAATATCCCTTATTAATGATCATATCCTTCTTATGTATTATAATTTAATAGACATTCTTTATATACATGTGCAAGTAAAGATAACAACTATTGAGAAACAACTGTACAAGAGAAAGTATATATTTCTGTTAAATCGTATTGTCAAGATATTAAAAGTCATAGATCTCCAATATTTATTTTATATTGCTATGAAAACATCAACACATCGTGGTAACGTTGTAATTTAACTTCACCAAATAACTTAAAAAAAAATAATTAACTTGAATTCAAGTTGACCTCCGCTAGGAGCTGTTAGCTCTGCTATCAGCAGCACTGTGCTAGTGAGAGTTTCCGTGCTGTCTACAGAAGAGGGAGTGGGATTACAATGTAACAGATCGGATTAAGTTAGTGTTCCAAATGCTCTGTTATTTAGCCAAGCAGGACTGTGCTGCCAACAGGCTGCTAACAGCTAACGTTATTCATTTATATTAATTTCAACAGATTTGTTTTTGTGTAGCATTGTGAGGGATCGGTGACTATAAATTATTAAAGTGGATTTCCTAATCGCATGTTTTGACTGAATAACTAATAAAGATCACGTTTATTTTTCAGCTGCCTGGTCGTATAACTGCAGGAGACATTCCACTGCCCCAACACAACGTTGACAACTGTAAAGACAAAGGAATGTCACTCATCATTTTTAAAGCTTGGGGCGTGCCCTTTTGGAGTTTATCGATATTGGACATGTCTTTGCACCAATTTTGACACTGCACGTCTTTGGGTCCACCAATACACACACACGCTTGCACGCTTGCAAGCTTGAACGGACGCTCCCACGCACGCACGTACGCATGCATGCACAGGTCAAAAACATAAAAAAATACAAAGAAACAGCAAGAGTTGCTCTAACTGTTGTTTCAGGTACCCCTAAAACTATGAAATACAATCCAGGAAGTCCATTTGGGGAAATAGATCCATGCTGGTCTCATCCATCTCATATCATATCATTCCACGTAATGCACAAGGGCGTATAGAGACCAGAGCCCACACAGAGCGGGTGGAGGTGAGGGGATGGGGCCGACAAACAGCCCACACAGACCATACAACAAGCGGAAATTGACACGCTTTTTTCTTGTTTTGGTAAGAACATGCACAAAAAAGGAGTAAAAACGTTATTTAAGGACCAATGATCCATGAGTTGTGATGTTTATCACAAGCACTGCACAGCAGGCACATGTCTTGTCAGATCTCGTCCATTTATGTAACGACCAATCATTTGAGAAATACAATGACTTCATGTTTATTCAATATTTGTTGACGTATTACTTTGCGTTCATGTATCGATACAATGTTGCCACGCATTGAACTAAAACATCTCGTCCGAAAAATAGTCTTGAGTGAAAGTAAGCAGTGCGTAGCTGCAGCTATTCCACTTCCAGCAGCCGACCAGCTGGTTGAGTCGGGGAGCAGGTGGTTTTAAAGGAGGGGAGTCACACCTTCAGGGCCCTGGGGTGCTGTGCAGGGAACGCCGACAGGCTGCACTACACATGTCTGTTTGGTATGTGCACACCCATGTGTTCGTAGCAGCTGAAGTGGGTCTTTGTTTTCATGTCATACTGAAAAGGTTCTATTGATGGTTATTCCATCATTCTGTGGATTATCGGCTCAGTTAATGGATCAAGCGTTTGGTCTATGAAAGGTCAGAGAATGGTAAAATAATATGCCAATCATAACTTCCCAAAACCCAAGGTGGCATTTCAGTCCAAAATCTTCACTTTACTCATTTCAAAGACCCTGTACATATTCACATTTGAGAAGCTGAAACAGAACATTGTAACTTTGAAATTCAATTAATCCATTTAGGGGATAACAGTATTTGCAAAGTGGAAATAAATTAGCTTCTATAGAGAACTGATGTCCCGCCCCTTTATTTGGGAATAACATGTACGATAGACAACTGCCAGAGACAAATCTTTTTTTATAATAATTTTTTATCCCATTTGAAATGTTCCATAAATTAAATAACATGATGTTCGTCAACTTTAAATATAACTTTGACAGACACCACATATTTCTCCCCAGTACGTCACATTAGGTGTAAAACAGTTGACAAAGACAATTTTTAAACGGTTCAGTTTAAACGGGCTCAGGATCTCAGCTGGGATTTGAGGTGGAATTCTCAGAGGAGATTCCTTGTTTGCAGACCAGTGGCAACAAGGAATGTGTGGTGACACGGAGCAGATGGGGGGGTGGGGTGTGGTGGGGGTGGAGGGGGGATGCTTAACCAAACAAATAGTATTTACTATCCATTTCATCCAGATTGTGGACCATGTCCTTTCGGCACCTATAAGGAGTCCGAACGCCTCCTCCTACTCCTCCTCCTCTGTTCTCGCTGCGTCTCAGGCCTCCAGCATCAGGCCTGCCGGCCCTCACAAGGACACAATTAAGCCAATTGAGGGCGGATGGAGTGAAACAAAGGGCTGAGTGAAAGGAGAGGCCCCGAAGTCTGACTGGTGCTCAGCGGAGTGTGGATGAGGTCGGGACCCCATGCCTCCTGATCCATGTGGAGTAAAGCTCCATCTGCTAAACTCCCATCAAAATAAAGCTGTTCTTGTTAATTTGGCCTCTTTAGTCCTACCCACTTAACGGAATGAACATGGGGGTGCATGCACCTGTTACATCGTTATGTTTTTTTGTTGTTAATAAACATGTGCCAATTTGTATTATAGTGCAATTACCATGGCAGCATTCATTTTGGTAAACTGCATTACAGCCTGATGTTTGAGGCTTATGGCTGCCAGGATTTGAAAGTTTGAAAAGTCTGATATAGATTATGATGTGTCTCCTCAGAGTTAGACCTCTTAGTCCGTCTCCTTTTGGGACAAAGAGGAGGCAAAGCGGCCGTCCGCCAACCAGGAGGTTGGCAGTTTGACCCCCTGGCTCCTCCGGTTGGAGCGCCCCTCGGGCCAAGATGGCTGAACCCGATGTGCGAGTGTGAATGTATCCCACTCTTGATGAGCAGGTGGTACAATATGGCAGCCTCCGCCACCAGTGGGTGAATGTGTGAATGAGTGATTGCTGGCTTGCGTTGTAAAGCGCTTTACAAATGCAGTCCAATTAAAGTATATACCATTGAAGTGAATCCAGGAGGCGAGAAAGGGCTTTGTTTGAGTCCCTGGTGGTCTGTGGTTGAGTTGTCGAGAGACAGGGGAGGTTTCAGTTTGCTTCCTAACTGCTGGGTGAAGGGAAGCATCGACTGGAGGTCCCGTTCCTTCTGATCAGGTTTGGAAGCTGCATCAGGACCGTCACCATACGGTGTTTTAGAAGACCAACATTTCAGGCTGTTGGCATGTTCAGAATTGTTATTGAATGCAACCAAGTCAACCCTCTCCAGCAGTTTTGGGGCATTCTTTTAGCTCCCGTCACATTTTTCTCTCTGTGGCCCCGTTTTTTAATGCAATATAAAAGTTCAACATGTCTGTTGTGCAGTGTAACACAGTTTTAATACCATAGATCATAAAAAATAAATAAAATGCAAGTCTACATTCTTAGGGATGGAGGGCCGATGTGTTATACATATTGAACTATTTACATAATTATTCCATCCTCTACTACCAGCCTTTCCTGTATCTCCTCTCTGCTCTGTGTTCACTTCCAGACGAGTCAATAATGGCTTCCTTGTGTCGCTGAGGAGCTCAGAGTTGAATGTTTTTGCAGGATCTGGTTACTTCAAAAGGTTTGATCGGGGCAAGATTTCAAATGAGACATGTCGGATTACATGTTTTTGAGGAAATATCATCATTTTAAACTTAGTTTCGGGTGCTTTTTGTGACGGAACCGTTAGTCACACATGATGTGTTCGAGGGCCGTCGGAAATATGAAATTCTGTCGATAAGGATGGTCTTGGCTGCTTCTGGCTGTGATATACGCTGTATTTTTGGCGGGTTTTGGGGTTCAGAGGGTTTATGGTCTGTAACACAAACGCAGGAGGCTAAAGCAAAACAGTAACACTTGAGGTGAGTAATCCAACAAAGTGTTGAAAATGGGGCGACTGTGGGTCAGTGGTTAGCAGGTCCATCTTTCAATCAGAGGATTGGCAGTTCAATCCCCGCCCTAGTCGATGTGTCCTTGAGCAAGACACTTAACCCTGAGTTGCTCCCTGTAGATGTTCTATGGTGTATGAATGAATGTAAGTCGCTTTGGCTAAAAGTGTCAGCTAAATGAAATGTAATGTAAAATAGCATGATTATATTGTTGAATCTATTTAATTATGTCAGTGCTCAACTATTTGACTAAAAGGTAGCTTTAACCATGTCATATGATCCGCTACTTCAGTATACTTTAAGAACAAATATTACTGGGGCCGCTACAGGAAATTGCAGATGGAACTTTAATAACCAGGAGTTCACATTACAGACACTGATACTTACTATCCCTATAAAACACTTGGCCACAATAAAGACAATTTATTCAACATTTTGACACTGAGATTTTTCATTCCACTGCAAATGCACATCTCTTCCAAATAGCTCCTTGATCACTAATAATTGGTATGAAAAGAAATCACACACACACAGTCTAACAGCAGGATCAGCATCACAGCTGACATTCAAGGGGGAATTCAAGGAATTCACTGAGGAGATTCTTCCGTTTAGCAGTTGCAGTTTTTTAGCCAATCAGCACACTGGGAAGTCTGCCGGCTCATTCAGTCACAGGTCTGCGGATCCTCCTTTGTATGTGGTCACTACTGCTGGTCTCAAGACCACATTGCATCAGTGTTATGTGTCTACTAAACACGCACGCACGTACACACACTCACTTCTACACAGATGCACACAGGGCTGCAGATGCGTGAGGCCGAATGTCCATCCTCTATTCTCTTTCATTTCCCTCCTGCCTCCTTGTCCATTACCCTGCCTGCTGCTTAATTCATCTGAATACCAGCTCCCTCCCCCTTCACTCCATTCTTCTCCACCAGCTCTCTCTACTCCCACTCCCCTCTCAGTAAACTGTTGAGTAATGTTGGATCTCAGAAGTCAAACACAAAACTACAGCTTAACCCTCTGAACCCCAAGCCTTTATCAAAGTAAAAAGCTGTAAAAAAAAAGAAAAAAAAGAGTTTCATCTTTGAGATGTTTCTTGAACACATCATGTTTGTGTGGTAAACAGTTCCGTCAAAAAAGGCAACCAAAACAAATATAAAATGATGATATTTCCTCAAAAACATGTAATCCGAAATGTCTCATTTGAAATCTTGCCCCGATAAAACCTTTTGAAGTAACAGGATACTGTAAAAACAAAAAAGCCATGATTGACACAGAGCAGAGAGGAGATATAGGAGAGGAATTAGAGGATGGAAGAATGATGTCAATAGTTCAATATGTATAACACGTTTTTCCAATGCTGCTAACACTTGTGGACAAGTTGAGAAATTGATATCTAGATTCCAGTGTTTTCCATTTTTTGTCAAAGAAATTATCAAAGAAATTCATCTTGGTTTCTTTTTTAAAAATAATGTATGACTTGGTAACTGTGTAATTCTGCACAACAGACGAAGAACATTAAAGATTAAACATTAAAAACCAACCGCATTTTAATTTTTATTCACACACTAGATTGTATGTGTTCCCTGTATTTGTCAGACATCTGTACATGGCCTGTACATGGCCTCGCACATTGAGTTAGATATTGAGTTGTAGTGCATTTAAAAATATAGAGTTCAATTTCATTATGCCCGTTTAAAACAAAAGAGTTATGTCTGTTTTGTCTCATCCATGTCTTTAAAATATACTCTGTTCAAACTCCCACTGGAAGATTTACCTTGACATCTCTTGTTGCCCGTGGTTACGATCAACAACAGCATTGATCAGTATGTGATAGACAGCTCCTCTGAGCAAGATCATAATCCAGCACACTTGGTAGTCTCTCTCTCTCTCTCTCTCTCTTTCTGTCTCTCTCTCTGTCTGTCTCTCTGTCTCTGTCTGTCTGTCTGTCTCTCTCTCTCTATGTCTGTCTGTCTGTCTCTCTGTCTCTGTCTGTCTGTCTGTCTCTCTCTCTCTCTATGTTTGTATGTCTGATTCTCTCTCTCTGTCTCTGTCTCTCTCTGTCTGTCTGTATGTCTCTCTCTCTCTCTCTCTCTCTCTCAATTCAATTGGCATGGATGTTGCAACAACAATATTGCCAAAGCACCAAGACATAGCAACACAACAAATATACAATTCATATGGATAATAATAATAATATGACCAAAATAATTACATTGAAAGAAAGTGTGTGTGTGTGTGTTTGTGTGTGTGTCTTGGTCACTCACTGTCCCTCAGGCTGTGGCACGATAGGACATGGTGCAACAAGGTGGGCTGTTTGTTTTTCCTTCACCTAGGAGGATTCTTAGTTGACTTAGTTCTCTCTCTGTCTTTTTCTCTCTTTCTCTCTGTCTCTGTCTTTCTCTGTCTGTCTGTCTGTCTCTGTCTGTCTGTCTGTCTGTCTGTCTCTGTGTGTCTGTCTGTCTGTCTCTCTCTCTCTGACGCTGCAGACGGAACAGAAGGCCGGTTTCCAGTGAGCCGACGAACACTGAGACTCATGTGGTTCATCAATGGATGCTCCTGTCTGATGTGTCTAAGTGGTGTGTGCTGAGCTGGTCGGGGGATCCGATCTGACAATGGACCCCCACCAGTGCAGCTTGTTACGCCATTTAACAGCATTTTTGACAGCGTTTTTCCTGATGGTAATCCATCTGTTTTGCAGCAGCTGTGTTCTTAACATCAATCGTGTGAAAATAGAGGCTTTTAATGCCACTATGGGCTTTCCATAAGACAGTCAGTGTCGACCCAATCTGTTTGGATGGGTGACTACTGGTCATTTCTTGGTGCTGCTCTACAGTTTAGAACGGGCCAGTGAGACAGGTGGAAACTGCACCAAGAGTTTGGAGGGTTCTTACATTTTTTATCCTTTGTAAAAAAATGAAAAGTGGTCCTTTTTAGTTGTTTATGGCATCTGACTAGAGAATTAGCACCATTAGCTATTTATCTCGATGAGCCCTCCTATTATTCAAAGAACAATAGTAGATGGAAACACGTGTTCATTTATATTTGCTTTTGACAATATTTGGTAATCTGTTTAAAATTGATGATTGATTGAGATGAAAACTTGTTTGTCTGCTCTAACGTTAGCATGCCCAGCTAACTAGCTTACTAGCTACAGAGGTAACACTTTATTAGTTCGAGGGGTTGGACAGTGATGTTAGGAAAAGTCCTGTTCCGCACTATAACTTTCAGTCTTTTACAACCTTCTCCTTTCAAAACAAGTCAGACTGAGTTCCAGTTTTGTGGCTAGCTAGAGCTGGTAAACTCACGTCAGCCAACAAAATGTTAAATCTGCCACCGTTATTGTAAATTACACAAGTGCCGTGCTAAATTCTATATGACCTTTGTACATACATTTGTTTTTACTACCTGCCTGTCTGCTTTTTATGGTGTTGTTTCTTGTGTTTGGTGAACTGTAGACACATTTGGTGGACAGATTTTGGATTGAAAAAGCTTGACTTGTAGCAGAACATAGTTTCACTTAAATCCTTGTAGTGAGCTGTAGGTGTTTGTACTTTAGACAGAGCCAGGCTAGCTGTTTCACTGCTTCCTGCCTTTATGTTAAGCTAGGCTAACTCCAACTCTGTTCTAAACGACATTGGTAATATGAATCTGAAACATCTCCCTCTTAAAAAGAAACAGAATAAGGGCATTTCTGAATGTTGAACTATTGCCTTAATTACTTGTCGTGTTTTTACGCGTGGGGGTGGTTAACCTTTTAAGCCCCACGCCCCCCAATTAAAAGGTTAAAGCTGGAGGGATCGATGCTTCGGTACACTTTAAAGTGTACCAGAGGAGGTGGTGGGGGAGGAGCCTCTTTTGGGTCAGAGGACATGGAGGACATCCTTCTCACTCTCCACGGGATAAATGGGACTCCCTACCACCCCTCTACCATTTTACGCCTCCCCTCCCCCACCCTCACCACTGGAGCACCGGAGTCAAAGGTCAGCCACTGCTGCCAGTCACAGATGTGTACTTGTGTGTGTTTTGGAAGCACAGCAGATTCATGGCAAAGAGAGCAGAGGGAAGAACACGTTACCGAGAGCCTGGCGACAAGAGAGAGAGGGTAAGAGAAATGATGAGGGAGAACGGAGGCAGAGAGGGGGACGTCTACGCCGTCTACATCGTGGAGCATTGATCGATAGAAGTGAGCCTGCTAATCAGTGCTTCCTTACAGAGAACCTCCTTCGCTCCTAATTCTTCCATTCCTCACAGTGCAGCATCACACATCACAAGTCTCATCAGCAGTGTTTATATGTCTATAGCAGTCACACTGATTTCTTTAAAAATGATGTCCGAAATCAGTGTGACCCACCACCTGGATATCATTTAACAAAAGGAAGGTTCATAGGTGTTGTTCATTCTATTTTTAATGACATTATGATGAGGACTGATAATGAGGCTATGGACCGGCTTTATTTCTCGACTAATTAACACAATCCTTACGTGCAGGTGACTGGAGGAGGTGTGACTCCTCTGAGCTGACACATCAGATAGCTGTTTTTAGTTCGTCTGTGTGCAGTGTGCTGTATCTGTCCCTATGGAATAAACTAAAAATGAATACAGTCGTGTTTACTGCAGGGATGTTACTCACAAACTATATAAAAACTACGATTGGTATGTGACATGAAGTGAAATTAAATGTGAGAGGCATCATTATACGTTTAATGATGCCTCTCACATTTAATTTCTACAATCTGGCTTCAATTCCCCACCTCAGCATCTGTGTCGTAAATTTTTTTGTCTCCAAAAAGTTGGTATGCACGGTTCAGAGTTTGGGGACAGGTGCCCACATTCTCCCGTCAGAGACCACGTTGTGGAACTGTGAGAACATAGTGACATTGCTACAACTCCATTGTGTTGTTGTGAAACTCCTTGTTAGAGATCATTGGAGGCATTGGGTGTGCAATACTGAAAGTGGGAGCCTTCTAAAAGTGCTGTGACCAGCTGGAGGCTCCTTGGCTGGCAGGCGGCTGGTAATGTTTTTCTCAGCTACTCCTGATCCATTTTCTGTGTGTCTGACAATTTCTTAATTCCACATGCAGCGTGGTCCGGTTCTGGTTCTGACTGTGACAGCGATATTTTGTTTAATATTTAAAACAACAATATTTAAATATCACTTTTGAATCAAATACTTTAAATATATATTTTTTTTTGCTGTTTGCTCTCGTTTTTTTTTCCATGTGGAAAAGTGCATGGTTACCACTGATGGCAATCAAAACCAAATACTTGGTTGACAATTTCTCACAATTATTGCCAATGGCAACCTGACAACTGTTAATCGCAAACCCGTATTAGCCTGCTGCTGACACCTTGGAGGTGTTGACGGGAACGCTGGCCATGTGCTATTTAAGTTAATTCCATGCCCTTTGTCAAGAGGCCATATGGACAAAGTAACATTATATTTGACTACATGTACAGACATTTTGTATTATTATTAAAGAACTTTTAGTAAGTGGAGTTAAAAAGAAAAAGAGGAGCTATGTAGCAAGAATATAGCAGGTTGCTTTTGATTCGTGAGAAAATAGTCCCCTCTTCATGCTTAATTTACAAGCTGCATCAGGTCATGATTGACAAAAATGTACTCTCATTTTATCTCTGATTTGGTCTCCACCAACCTATGAGAAGAAAATGCCTCTTTAGCTGCTAAATGCTCCACTATTAATACATTGTTTATAATATACCAATGATAATAGCAGCTTTAACTGTAAAATGACAAGGAGTGCTCCCCACCAACAAGTGGAAATCAGATAACACACCGTCCCACCACTCAGAGCAACACACACATACTCTCACACAGATTATTTCATCTTGATTAGAATCACACTCTGAATGCTGCTTAGCAGAGCAGAGAGAGCATGAGGGCAAAATAGATGAACCTCTGGTACAGCAGCAACACAGAGGGAACAATACTGATATGTTAAATATAACAAGAGGCCCAAATAAGTTATTTATACTTATGAAACAACAGTTTTGAGTTTTAAAGAATCTGTGTTTCATTTTATTGTCAAAATATCATCTTTTAAATTATTTGGAAGGCATTATTTGGAATGTATAAAAGAAATACTACTGCTGAAACGTATCCATCACTCTATCTGTTGGGATGTTTCAAACCCTACATTGTGCCATAGCTTTCACTACTTTTTCTCAAATAGACCTACATAAGGAACACATGTTTTATATTCTGACATATGTCACTGTTCAGAATAATCTGGTTATTTCATACCATAGAAATAGAATAGGAGGAGCACGGATGTTTCTATGCAAATCAACGTAGCAGGATGAAAAATTTGCTACGGCGGATCCAATCTGCCACCACTGAAGTTTTTTAATTTTAGACAGCAACATCAACACTCTGGGCTAAGAGCAGCTAACGGTATGTGTTCCATTGCTCGTTGCGCAAAGAAATGAAGAGGAATAAAAGGTTGCATTGGCATTGGAACCATCTCCTACTGTTGGTGTGCTCCGTTATGTCTCGTCAGAAAACAGAAGAGTGAAGCATATACTTCTATACAACCAGAGGAGTCGCCCCCTAGTGGTCAGTAGAGAGAATGCAGTTTTAACATATGAAGCATAGCCTTCTATACAAACAGAGGAGTCGCCCCCTGGTGGTCAGTAAAGAGAATGCAGCGTTAACATATGAAGCATAGGCATCTATACAACCAGAGGAGTCGCCCCTTGTTGGTCCAAAGAGAGAATGCAGCTTTAACACATGAAGCATAGACTTCTATACAACCAGAGGAGTCGCCCCCCTGGTGGTCAGTAGAGAGAATGAGCTTAAACACATGAAGCATAGACTTCTTATACAACCAGAGGAGTCGCCCCCCTGGTGGTCAGTAGAGAGAATGAAGCTTAAACACATGAAGCATAGACTTCTATACAACCAGAGGAGTCGGCCCCTGGTGGTCAGAAGAGAGAATGCAGCTTTAACACATGAAGCATAGACTTCTATACGACCAGAGGAGTCGCCACCTGGTGGTCAGAAGAGAGAATGCAAGGTTTAAGACACTTGCCTTCACTCAGCAGAACTAGAGTTTGCCACCTGATACAGAGCTCGCAGGCTGCTGATAGCAAATTGCTATAAACAAGCTGAAATCATTTTTATTGAACCTGATTTGCACCATATTTTGCAAATTGTTGTAGATTTTGAGTCTGAGAGCAACAAGCTCAGCAGTAAATCTATTCATGTTTGTTGTTCTGTTCAATGTAATCATAAGGAACTGATACGCAGCACAGATCAACTACAGGACTAGTATCGCCATGAACAAAATCCTACCCTCTATTTCTTATCCCTCTGCTCATGAGATGAGTCACTGGCTGCCATTAGAGACACTCCACCGGCGTAATGAGCTAGGACTGAAGCCAAGAGACACACAGGAGCCTACACTGCTCACCGAAGAGGTCCCAGGAGACGCAGTAGTACTTTCTCTTCCATACTGACCGGACATGTTTGTGGAGCTCATTCTGAGTATACAGGCGAATAATCATGTATTTCCTATTTGTTGGAATAGTGTTGCATTTACGATAACCTGTATTTGTTTCTGCCTTCCTGAATTCACGCTTAATTCCATGAGAACAGGGATACAAAAAAATATTTTAGGGGATGTCAGTGGTGGTCTGGTTTTTCCACCGTTAGACATTTTAGCCGAACTGATGTATTCAGTGTTACAACTACAGATCGATATTGTTGTAGGATTTTAGTGATACTGGTACTTTTATCAATTCACTTTTTGATTATTTTGTGAAGAAAAAAAAGGAAAACCCGACATGGCTGTATGAAACTTGTATGTAAACAAAGCTGCATTCTCTCTACTGACCACCAGGGGTGACTCCTCTGGTTGTATAGAAGTCTGTGCTTCATGTGTTAAAACTGCATTCTCTCTAGTGACGACCAGAGGGCGACTCCTCTGGTTGTAAAGAAGTCTATGCTTCATGTGTTAAAGCTGCATTCTCTCTAGTGACCACCAGGGGGTGACTCCTCTGGTTGTATAGAAGTATGTGCTTCATGTGTTAAAGCTGCATTCTCTCTGATGTCCACCAGGGGTGACTCCTCTGGTTATATAGAAGCTGGTTGTATAGAAGTCTATGGTTTGTGTGTTAAAGCTGCATTCTCAGAGCTGTTTGAGGTTACGGACAAAATATGACCCATGTTGTAATGAACTATAAGCATTTGATGTTACAGAAAATATAAAATAATGACAAAGTAATCACAAGTGATTTTTCAGGCTGGAGGCATTATGTGTTCTATTGGTCTGTCCCAATCTCGTAACATCTAAAGAACACCTTGAGGGAACTTCTTCATATTTGGCGCAAATACTCAAGAATGAATTGCTAAGAACTATCCACTTATTCTTTTTTTACTCAGATTTTACGCAATTGACTGTGTGTTCTTTATACTATGATAGTTTTCCTATATTTAGACTTCATAAAATCGCAGTATACCGCCTTGCATATCGCAATACATTGAATCGTAACCCCTGTTTCACATTACATATCCTATGGCCAGATTCTTGCCAACACAAACCTGGTGTTGTGTCAGTCAGGTGTCTTCCCTCTATTACTCCATTTCCCTCTGAGCCACTTCATACATACTGCATCGGGCCGATTGGACAGCTATCCAAACAGCCAAATGCAACGGAGAAGCACTAGAGACGGATGAATTCCACCTCACGTGGTCCCCCTAGGGTTCCCCTAACGGGTCCTGGAGACATGACTCTGACATGTGATATGAGGGGTTGGGGGCATGCCGAGAGGCAGAGCCCCTCTCATCCATCACACGTGTCAGCCATTGCTAGCATAGTCAGAGAGGGGCAGAAGCAGGAGACCATCGTCTACACGGAAAGCCTTCGCACAGCACATGAACTGAAAACCTTGCCTTCTCCCAGATGGAGCGAGCCACATTACAAATGCATTGTCCGTCTCTGAGGAGAGAGAGTGCCCTCACGTGATGGCCACAGGAAGGAATGCTAATGTACTACACTGTACATACATTACAGGGTATTGCGTGCATGTGCAATATTTCTGTTTTCCCGGAGGACCTTGCGTTGCCTACCTCTTTCTTCGCGGATCAAGGAAGAGGTGTTCCCCGGCGCATCATTCCTTCTTATTTACATAATAAATGGTTGTTCATTTCTTCTTTATCTGGAATCTAAATAAAAGGTGTGGGCTGTCTGTGTGGAGGTGCAGCAGGGAGAACATAACAACAAGATTAGAAGGACTATACATTATTGTACAATGGGTATTAGCAAATCAGAGGCTTCCAACGCTGCTATATTGGACAGAAAGGACTCAATTCTTTTTATTTGTATTGTTTATTTATATTTGGATACAGAGTGAGTCATTTTTGTTCATTGTCATCTTCCAATTTCCCCGGGATGAGAGTAATAAGGTTACCACATAGGACAAGACAACATGTCAATGACATTTCCTTTTCATTGTTTTAATCCACGTATTGCTGCTCTACACACACTATACATACAATACTACACAGCTGTATGGACAGAATGAGGTTTTCCAGTGATCTTACTGGGCCTTGCTGGCCACTCTAACAGGAATGGTCTTCTATTTACAGCTGAGGTACCCAAACTGCTATGCTAAAATGCCCTTTCTACCTGCTTTATGAGCACTGTCCATAATATTGGGACCTTAATATGATATGATTGAATAATGTCAGCAAAAGTCAAACATTTACATTTCAATATATGTGTAGCTATTTCAAAATGTCAACAACTGATTACACCAACGATGATGTCACATCTTTTTCGGCAGCATTGATAACAAATTATTTATAGATATCTTTAATATGTTAAAATGTTGTCAAGGGATCTAAAAAACTCTTTCGGGAGCCACTGTTGTTTAGAACAAAAAGTCACTTCACACACACCGGAGCCACGCCCTTGGCTGCCAGCAGCTCCTCACAGGACACCGATTGGTCCGATGCTCTGGGTTACTGGACACAACAGCATTACTTGAAGACTCACAAGATGGATTAACGTGCGATCCTGTGATTCTGCCGTGATCTTGGAACATGGTGAGAATCCAGCGGTTGTAGGTGAAGTTGAATTGGACCCATAATTCATTAACACACAGGGGAACCAAAACTGATAATAATACACATAGAACCTGTGCTAATATGGGTTCTGTTAACCAGAAATAAGAAATGATGTTTATGCGTACGAAACGAATGTGTTTGAAACTGAGAGAAAAACAAGGTGGCTCAGGAGGAACTCCTTGCACTCGCTCCATTGAGACTGCAGCACGAAGGCGGCGGTGCAAACACAGAACTCCCACTGTGCCAAGCTGTGAACATTTCATCTGAAACTACATCCTGAAGTGACGGAGCATCTGTCGCAACAAAGTGAAGTAGTGCGTTAAAGGCGTTAATTATTACATTACATTACATTACATGTCATTAGCTGACGCTTTTATCCAAAGCGACTTACAATAAGTGCATTAAACCATGAGTCCAAACTCAGAACAACAAGAATCAAGCAAGTACAATTTCTCAATAACGTTAAACTACAGAGTACTATCCGTAAGTGCCATTTAAGTGGCTACTAAAGTGCTAAACAACAAAGTGCTATCGGTAAGGGACATTTAAGTGCTACTACGGCATTTAAGTGCTACCTATTCAAGGTATAGTCGAAAAAGATGTGTTTTTAGTTTGCGACGGAAGATGTAGAGACTTTCTGCTGTCCTGATGTCAATGGGGAGCTTGTTCCACCAATGAGGAGCCAGCACAGCAAACAGTCGTGATTTTGTTGAGTGTTTAGCTCGAAGTGAAGGAGCTACAAGCCGATTGGCAGAAGCCGAGCGAAGTGAACGGGCTGGGGTGTACGGTTTTAACATGTCCTGGATGTAGACCGGACCCGATCTGTTCGCAGCACGGTACGCAAGTACCAATGTTTTGAAGCGGATGCGGGCGGCCACCGGTAACCAGTGAAGGTCGCGGAGGAGCGGAGTAGTGTGGGTAAATTTCGGTAGGTTGAAGACCAGTCGAGCAGCTGCATTCTGGATGAGCTGTAGAGGTCGAATGGCATTAGCAGGTAGACCTGCCAGGAGGGAGTTGCAATAGTCCCAGCTGGTGAGATGACCAGAGCCTGGACCAGAACCTGTGCCGCCTTCTGAGTGAGAAGGGGTCGTATTCTCCTGATGTTGTACAGCATGTAACTACAGGAGCGTGTTATTGCGGTAATGTTGGCAGTCAGGGAGAGTTGACTGTCGAGCGTCACTCCGAGGTTCCTGGCAGTCGGAGTCGGAACCAGCATTCCTTTAACGATGATAAAAGGCTCCAACCGGCTGTTAGTGTAGTACAATATTGTATTATATTATATTCCAAGTCCAAGTAAGATTGGATAGTAAAGTTATAAACAGTAACTTAGTAATTCAAAGACATACTAGATGAACTATTCACCTACAGTGTCATCACATCTGCCTCCCATCAATGCTAGAATCCCTGGATGCTCACTGTCATCCTGCTGAGTGTCAGCGTATTTAGGTCAAAGCTGGAAAGTTCTTGATTATAGGCACCAAATGTCACCTTTCACATGCTTCATTTCAATATACATTCAGCATGTTTAAAGCACTGAGGAAAGCATGTTTAAATACATTGTATTGATCTGGTTACTGTATATCAGCAGACCAGTAATCAGATTGTTCTGCTGCCCCAACCATGTTCTGGAACCGAATACTCTGAGAAGTATAGGTGCTAACATAACATAACCTGTTTTGGTTCCTCTTAGAACCATTAATAAAGGCTCCCTTTCAGAGGGTTCTACCTACAGCCTCGACATAAAAGGTTGTACCTAGAACCATCTGTGAAAGCTTGCACCCAGAACCCCCAACACGTATATGGTGTAATTGTTTCCACCCTGAACTCTCTTGGATATTCTATCCAGAAACGTTCCACCCTCTAAGGACCCACAAGTTCTTGTTGGCACCCTTAAAGGGTTACACACATACACTAAAAGGGTTCTCAGTAGCGCCATGTTCCTTGGGTTTCATATAGAACTGACATAGGGGTGCTCCAGAGAACCCTTTTATATTCAGTGGATTTCTTCTAGAATCCACCCAGGTGGAGCTACTGAGGCCACTTCCATGTTCTGAAGGTTTCATCTAGAACCCGCCCAGGGTTCCTGATGATGTTGTACAACATCAACCCACAACAATCAAAGTTTTGGGGTTGGTTTTCTTCTATAAAAGGGGTTATATAGATGAAAATGACTAAATAAGAAAACTATTCTGGGTGGTCCTCAGACCATCAAGAAGAATCTGCGACGTTTGCCGAGGCTCTGCAATGCAGAAGGCTTTTTCTTTTTTACTTCGGTTGAGTTTATTTGACTGCACAAGATACCCTCATATGAGACTAGATATTGCATATCGTGATATGCAGTGATGGGCAGTAGTAGTCGTAGGTGGGAGTGTCTCTGTTTTCTGAATCAAATAGCTTTTCAGTAGCATAGCCTTTTTATTTTAGCGGTGAGGGAGCGTCAAGCTGCCTGTTCCAAAGAATCTCTGGAGGTTAAGCACAGCAGGAGCTTCCTGCAGCGCAAAACTATTTAGAATCAGTAGGTGACGTCGCCGCCAATACACAGACGTGTGAGTGTGGAGCCGAGAGAAGCACTTCCTTATGGCGATGACGCCACGCGCCGCCAACCCTTGTGCGGATTACGACGACGTCTCTGCTGCAGGAAATGCAGACTCTTTAGTTTATTTGATGGAGGGTGAGGACGGAGAGGAATCAATCCCAAGGAAGTCATTAAGGCTTTAGAGCGACACATACAGGATGTCCACAAATGATATTCATATGCTACAGTACAGACAGTGTACATTAGGCTGGTGTATGTTTCTAAGGTAGTAACGTCCATGGGTGTTAGAATTAAGTGTGTACTATAAAATATACATAATAAGACACCAGGTAAACATGGAGGAAGTTTACACTCACTACAAATTAAAACAGAAGTAGATCTGAAGAACAGTGAGGCTTTTCTTAGGAGCCCATTTCAAATAAAGGTTTTCTCATTTTTAGAAGTTTAACTTCAATCATTTACTGTTTTTTCTTTTTTTGAATGGGAGGTTAATTAGACTGACCTTTCTGTCTCCCTCCTGTCCTCATCTGTTCTGTCCTTGTCCAAGCCCCTCATCCGAACTCCCAATGCTTGGATTAAGGCAGCTTGGTCAGTGCTCATCAGCGCCTGACACAGGTTGACCTAAAACCTAACTTCCTGTGGAGACAGGTTCATTTAGAAAAGATGCTATGCATGTAACCAGGAAAGTCATTTGTTGCAGCTCCACACTGTAGACTACAGTGTTCGTTTGAATGTGATTTTGGTTAGATGTCTGTAATACACAAACTGAAGAGATTTGTTCGATGCAAAATACATCAGTAAACACCCAACTATCTTTAAAAAAGGTTTAGTTGTCACTAGTTGTGGCGATGTGAGGTCATGTGACCGTGGTGGGGTTCTTTTATAGCCTAATTTTAGCTTTTTACTGTTCTGGGATGTAGCAGTGGAGGTACCACCGTGGGTCCAATTTATTGTGATCTCAAACCAAAGTTCTGTCTGAATACAACCCGAATACAATTTTAAATGCATTTTTGCTTTTTCTAGTTTGACATTGGACACAGAAAAAGCCCTTTATCCTGTAAACAACTGAGACAGGAATTTTTTGCATGACTAACCCATGATGCACTGGGCTTCCTTCAGCTGACTGAGATAAAGCGCACTGACTGAAGACAGACTGATTCTCACAGGGGGTCATCAAAGCTGAAGGGGTTCATGGAGGGAGCTGAATGTTTGCATGTGTGGGTCTCAGACTGAGCCCCCCAGAGGAACCTCAGGCCGACAACCCTGAACACCGCAGGACACATGTCCAATCAGCAGGACACATGTCCAATCAGCAGGACACATGTCCAATCAGCAGGACGCGCCGAGATCCAGATCAGAGAATGGGGGGGGGGGACACACAGCAGGTGGTGTGGATGTTTGACAGAGCTGTGGTTCATCTAAAATTAGCATGTTTGTGCAGCGTCTTGTTTGATGGACAAGAGCAAAGTAGTGCCATGTGATGTTCTTTTGAAATGGAAGGCAAGATGAATGAACTTGACATTTGCTGCTTTTGGTGGTGCATTAAATGTGTCATGTTGGCATCCATCATATCACTCAAAAACAATGATGGAAACAGTTTCCCTCACAGTTTGTCATCTGATTGTTCTTTTAACTGGTACAAATGTCTTGTATTCTTTATGTATATTTCTGTGTGGTAGTTTTAGCCCAGCGCAGTGCACACAGCTGGAGGTTGATTCTAGTGAGGCAGCACAAAGTGAGATGTCAGTATCTGGGTTTTTGAGATGTTGATATTCGGTGATTTGGTCCAGGAAATTGTGTGTACCATCAGAATCAGAAGCTTTTATTGGCAAGTATGTTTTCACATACAAGGAATTTGTCATGGCGGGTGGTGCAATATTGGACAATAACATTAAACAATCAACACAGTGCAAGAATTGAAACATTAAATTTACAGTAGAATATAAAATATGAAATAAAGTGCACAGACAAACAGATAACAGTACTGTAACGAGTCCCTGTGAGTCTCGGGCAGGCACAAAGGAGAGCAACACACAGGATTTTGCTCTTAACGTTTTTTATTATTTCTACTTTTTGCTGGTCGGGTTTTCGCTTCCCGAACGCTCCGGTTCTCTGCTCCGCCAGCATCTGCTCCCTGCCTTCCCGTTCCTCAGTCGCTACTGTTTTTATCGGGAAGAGACACACACACAGATTGACCCCAGCTGAGGCTGGTTACACCTCATCCCGGCACCGTTCCCTGAACCACACCCTCTGTCCCCTCTGCAGCTGAGCCTAACCACGCCCCGCTGCCACAAGTACTTTAAACAGTGTAATGTAAGTGTAAGCTTAAAGTGACAAGTGTATTTAAAGTGAAGAAGTAAGTGATGTGCAGGGGAGTGTCCGGTAGGAACTTGTCCTGGGGATGACAGTCAGCTCTTTTCATGAGGGTCAGTGGGGGACCCGGGCTCTGTTCGTGAGGGTCAGTGGGGGACCCGGGCTCTGTCGATGAGGGTCAGTGGAGGACCAAGGCTCTGTTCATGAGGGTCAGTGGGGGACCCGGGTTCTGTTCATGAGGGTCAGTGGGGGACCCAGGCTCTGTTAATGAGAGTCAGTGGGGGACCCGGGCTTTGTTCATGAGCCCGACTGCCTGATACTGAGGTCCTGATGGACCGCATCTTCCTGCCAGATGAAGGGACTCAAACAGTCTGTCCAGGGTGAGAGAATCAGCTACAATCTTTCTTGCTCTTCAGCGTCCTTGAAGCGATTGCAGCCAATCACCTCGCAGCAGAGCGGATGATGTGCTGAAGTCTGCCCTGATCCTTGTTAGTGGCTGCAGTACCAGACGGTGATGGAGGAGCAGAGGATGGACTCAATGATGGAGGAGCAGAGGATGGACTCAATGATGGAAGTGTAGAAGTGCACCATCATTGTCTTTGGCAGGTTGAATTTCTTCAGCTGCCTCAGGAAGAACATCCTCTGCTGCGCCTTCTTAGTGATGGAGCTGATGTTCAGCTCCCATTTGAGGTCCTGGATTATGATGGAGCCCAGGAAGAGGAAAGACTCCACAGCATTGACGGGGGAGTCACACAGGGTGATGGGGGCGGGTGGGGCTGCGTTCTGGTGTGTTTCCAGTCTTGTATTTATGTCGGGTTTTTCTCAAAATAGGCAACACCACGCTTATGTTGAGTAAAAAGAGTGTGGTTGTCATCGTTTACGTTCAGATTCCCAAGGGGCACGAACAGAAGTGTCCAGGAGGTGTTTGTTTGACACCTCCAACCAACCTTGTGTGGACCATCTCGCTCTTCACACTACGTCTGTGTCTCTGACTCTAATGCCTCAGATAGACGCGTCGCATACACATGCTAAAGGATCGCCGCCATGGAACACGGACCAAGCTATGTTATGTAGCGCGTTGGGAGTGAGAGGGGGTTGGTTCAAGATATAGACTGCATACTGTATATAAGAAGTGACGTAGTCATGGTGACCCATCGGTTTGTGTACTGCTGTTTTGAAACCTTGAGTTCGCCATTTTGGCTGTCGCCATCTTGTTTTTTACAATCAGTGAACAGTCAATCACCTTGTAGCCCCTCCCTAAAGCATCCCCTGCTTTATGCTCTGTTTGACTCTAAATGGACCATCATTTACTTAATGAACATCATGCTGTATTGAAGAAGACTTGAAACTAGAGATTGAGACCATAAACTCATGTTTACAATGTTTACTCAGGGAATAAATCAAGAAGTAGTCATTTTCTATAGACTTCTATACAACCAGAGGAGTCACCCCCTGGTGGTCAGTAGAGATAATGTGGGTTTAAGTTTAAGCATTGGCTTTACTTGTCAGAAGCTTTGACGCCAGGTTAAACAGAACTTTTGTTTCTTTGTGTTCAATAAAGATTGAATGAATGAACTCAAACACTTACAGTGTAGCAGGATTCTAGTTTCCTGATAGACAAGAACATCTAGTTTCCTGATAGACAAGAACATCAAAATACTAGTCACTCAATAGCCGCAATGCCAAATTGGGCCGGGGAGGTAAAGTGAGCGGCTAATGGCCCCTTCCCTTTTTCCTACCCCCCTACTTCCTGTAAAGCTTCATGACTGCATCATCAAAATACCAAAATGTCTGTAACAAGGGCATCATATGTCTTTAAAGCAGTGGTTGAAAGTTGTTGTTTCCTCAATATAGAAGTATAGATTTTAAAGCCCTGCTTCTCCTTCCCTCCCCTTTCGAGTTTTCCAGTCCCCATGAGTATCTTTCAGAGTGTAACGCTACCAGCGCCCAGAGCCCCGTCTCTGCAGGCTCCGGGAGGAGGGTCACTAGCTAAACTGGGTCACTTGGAACACCAACACGTCGAGCAATTATGGCCAATTAATCCTACTATCTCCGCTCTGGATCTCTCTATTTAAACCGTCCCGTTCTGCTCAGCTTGACGAGCATTCGCTGCGACAGCCATTTCTTTCTCCCATCTTCTTCCCTGCCTCCTCGCACACAAGCGCACACAGCAGCTAGTGCTATCTGTGGCTGTCCCAATGCTTGGCGGGGCTTCAGGAGCAGAGCTCGCTACAGGGGGATGAAATAGTCTGGAAATCGGCAAGAAACTGCCAATAAAACCAAAAAAAACATGGTTGTCACAAGTTCGTCCTCAGGCATTTGGGTATTTCATTTTATAGGAATATTAATAGGGACATGCAATTTACATAATTTAGTCTTAAAGGATCCAGTGCATTATGGGTATTGAGTTGTCCGGCTGCGGTTGCACTTTTTCTGCGGTATGTCAGCTGTCCAGGCTGTGGTCTGAAGGAGAGAGGATGTACCCGTTAAGCCGGGCTGTCAGAGCCGCTCAGGTCCCAGTGGATCATTAGATTCACCCTTCAGCCACACCTCGGTCACCGCTCAGCAGCTGTAGTGTGTGTGCGCGCGCGCGTGTGTGTGTGTGTGTGTGTGTGTTCAGTAGGGCCTGTCAGTGTCTGTGGATCTCAATGAAGCCTGCGTTTGTCAGATAAGTGGCCAGATATTGTCGCTATCTGGAGTAAGGCCGCGTTCAAACCGACTTGAGCTGCGCTTCAGGAAATGCAACCAGTCCGGCGATGCAGCAGGAGAATGCTGCTCTTATGGTCATGGACCTTTTAAACAGAACCACATGGCGCTGCTCAGCTAACCTATTGAACTATTTAAACTGCTTTATTCAATTTGCTGCCAGCATTGTCTTTTGGTATTTTAAATGCTCTAATGTCTACATAAGCTCATTCTGCACAATTCTCCACAGGACAAAACCTGAACCTGTCTTCATTGTTCCACATTACTTTCACCACCACATGAACCATGTGTAGCACTTTTGTGACAATTAACCACAGTTTGTGCCACTTCTTGGACATTCCTCCAAAGTCAAGCACCACCTCATCCTCTGTTATGTAAACTCAGCTGGACCGACATGCGCCCACTCTCCGCCTGCCAACACTTATCCATCTACCTCATATCCGCCAACTTGAACTTGCTGTTCAAGTGCGTATTTATATACTGAATGTGTGTTTCCAGTGTGTGTGTGTGTGTGTGTGTGTGTATGTGGGCGTATATAAAAAAGGACTGCTAGGTCTGGGCTTCTATCTTTTTTGATTCATAATACCTTTGCTGTTTTGTAATGAAGCTAATTTACAACCTGCTGAGCACTTTTATCTGTTGCTGCTGAACAAAATATGTATCACCGTTACATTCAGCCACTCGGCTGAAACAAGTGACGGTCAAATATGCAGAGATATGAGAGTCTCTCCAAGGGAAAACATTCTGCAGCACCAGAAGCCATGCATTTTTATATTTTCACGAGCATCAAGAAGAACGGTCTCTTGCATGCACACAGTGACAGTGCCAACTGTGTCGTTACTGTATGTACCAGTCTGATAGATAGATAGATAGATAGATAGATTACTTTATTCATCCCCAGGTGGAAATGAGTTTGTAGCAGCAGTAAACAAGGTTACAATATATACAATGAAATAAAATAGCAGAGCAGGACATATTATATTTAAGAAAATTAAATAATGAAGAAAATGAAGAAGAAAAAACAAAGTATATACAGTGTATATAAGTGTATATAAAGTGAAAGTGGTGCGAGGGTTATTGATGTTTATTCTATTTGAGGAGGATCTGGCCAGAGGTGATTTATTATGAAGGCATTTGACAGCAAATGGACTGTACTTGTTTATCTCTTTTCTAGTCTAATAACCACTCAAAGCTCTTTAACACTACATGTCATTATTCACCCATTCATACACTGATGGGAGGAGCTACCATGCAAGGTGCCACCTGCCCATCAGGACTAACTAACATTCATAAAACACTTACACATTTGTGGTTATTTAGGGTTAAGTGTCTTGCCCAAGGACACATCATCATGGACTAGCGGAGCCAGGGAATCGAACCACCGATCCTCTGATTGAAGAGAATGAGTGTGATTGGTGCAAGCACTGGAGCTGATTTTTTTCTGCCGGTGTTGGAAGATGACTGACGTCATACTTAGGGCTGTGTATTGGCAAGACTGTAGCGACACGACGCACATCATGATAACGGGGTCACCATTCAATACGCTGCCTCCTCACCGACGACAGTCGTCACTATGTTTTTGTGTCCGGTCCATTCTCATGAACGCTCTTTCTCTTTGTGGGAATTCCCCTCACATTTTGCAAAACAGACACTTTGACTCAAGGATGAACTGATTAGAATTTGGAGGTCAAATGTCACTGATCTCACAAAAAAAAGTGGATAAAATGATGACTGCTCGTACTCCCGACCACCGTTCAGCGAACTATTGTTCATGTGGGAATCAACGACTCCACCCTCCAACATTCTGAGTTGACAAAGATTTAAAAAATCTTGTACACGTCTTAAACAGCTGTTGACTGTTCTGAGACCGTTCTTCCTCTCTTAGGAACGATGGTATTCACCTCAACAAGCTGGGTAGCAGCCTGCTCGCGGCTAACTTGCAGCACAGCACTGAGAAATGCAACTCCTTCCAATCTTTCTACAAAAACAAAATTAAGCCCATCTACAATCAACTGGCCACTCCAAGCCCGGCAACCCCGACCCTGGATCTGTTAATCCCCCACTAACCGACCGGTCACTCTCCCACATAAAGACTCCAACCTGCGACCTGGACCCCATCCCATCCACCTTAAATATGGCCTGTCTCCCGGCCTAAACCCGCTCCTCCTCTCTGTCATCAACTCCTCCCTGTCTACTGGCTCCGCCCCTCTTAAACTCGCCTCAGTCACGCCGATCCTCATAAAACCTGGCCTGGATCCTGACAGCCTCAACAACTACCGACCCATCTCCAATCGACCTTTTCTCTCTAAAATATTTGAACTCACCGTTGCCAACCAAGTCAAAACCTACCTGGACTCCAACCAACTGTATGAACCATTTCAATGGATTCAGATCTCCCCACAGCACTAACACCACCCTAATCAAAGTCACTAATGACCTCCTTCTCTCCTCTGATGCCCTTTCCCTCAACATCCTCATTCTACTGGACCTCAGTGCAGCCTTTGACACCATCAACCACTCCATCCTCCTCTCCCTCAACATCCTCATCCTACTGGACCTCAGTGCAGCCTTTGACACCATCAACCACTCCATCCTCCTCTTCCTCAACATCATCCTACTGGACCTCAGTGCAGTCTTTGACACCATCAACCACTCCATCCTCCTCTCCCTCAACATCCTCATCCTACTGGACCTCAGTGCAGTCTTTGACACCATCAACCACTCCATCCTCCTCTCCCTCAACATCCTCATGCTACTGGACCTTAGTGCAGCCTTTGAGACCATCAACCACTCCATCCTCCTCTTCCTCAACATCATCCTACTGGACCTCAGTGCAGTCTTTGACACCATCAACTACTCCATCCTCCTCTCCCTCAACATATTCATCCTACTAGACCTCAGTGCAGCCTTTGACACCATCAACCACTGCATCCTCTCTTTTGGTAGGGCCATCAAACACGCATTTTTACTTTGTAGTTAAATATTTAACATTTATTCCAACACTGACATAATAAGGACATCTTATTCACACAATTCAGTGTATTAATATATATATATATAAATATATCATGCAATAATATTCAGTATAATATGATATATAAATACCATCTAATGTAAATATGCAATATATATACCATACATTTATTATAATAAAATATAAATATTGTATAATATAAATCACATATATATCAAATCTAATAAAACATGTTTATCTATTAAGATGCCACTATGAACCTTGTTAGGGTTAAAGTGTGCCTGTTTTTATCCACCTCCTCATTGTGTTTCTTCACCTCCACCTGTTCACTTTGCCCAATATGGCTGCTTGACGGAGTTATCACGTGTGTCCTGATGTTCTCATGTTTTCTTAATTCTTCCAACAAGTGCTTCATATCGCTTACTCCCATAACTGTCCCTGCTGGATCTGTCCCCGTTGATTTTACCGGGTTGAGTCTTCTTGGAAGAGACGTGCGTGCACTCCTGCGTGAAATGCGTGTTTGATAAATTTTTTTAAACGACATGAAACGTCATGTCGTTAAAAAAAAAAGAAGAAAAGAAAACGCCTGACGAGATCGCACAGCTTTTGGGCCAGATGACTTTGGCCTAAAGCTGAATCTAATTGGCTAAACTGCTTCTTAGATCCGTCTCTTCTGGGCCAAAATGATTCGGGCCCAGCAGCAACTGAGACATGCAGACATGCCGTGCAGGAAGTGCAGGAAAAGCATATATCTTGTGCAGATATCCTATTTTACAAATATTACTGGGTATATTCCGTATCTCCAAATGACAAATATTGACAATTTGTATAATTTATAAATATAATTAATATTATTATTATAATTTCTTTATACTTTTTTTGTTTAGTTTTTTTTGTGGCTCAAGGTGGGTGGGGCCAGGCCCTGTGGCCCTCTATTGGCCAGCCGCCACTGGTTTATTTTTAGAATATAGTGCAAGTAAAAAAAAGTGAACTTCTTTGTTTTCACTTATTATGACCCCTGATCATAATAATGAACTACACTTAATGAACAGTTTGAGCTCTAGCACACTTAATGCATGAAGATATAATTCATAATGTAAATGTGAATGAATTTGGCTCCATGGTTTTAGAAGGCATTGCTAATAGTAACTAATGATCTGTAGCGTGAACGTGACGATATCTGTTGCTGATTTGTGGGAAATGCAGATAAAAAAATCTATAACTACAATGGATGTCTTCCAGATGGTATTTAAATTGAAAACAGTGACCTGTCACCCTGCAGGTTGGAGTGGGTGGAGATCATCGAGCCGCGCACACGGGAGCGCATGTACGCCAACCTGCTGACGGGCGAGTGCGTGTGGGACCCCCCGCAGGGCGTCTGCATCAAGCGGACCGGCGACAACCAGTGGTGGGAGCTGTTCGACCCAAACACCTCGCGCTTCTACTACTACAACGCCTCCACCCAGCGCACGGTGTGGCACCGGCCCCAGGCCTGTGACATCATCCCCCTGGCCAAGCTGCAGACCCTGAAGCAGCACACCGACACCGCCAACCCCCGACTTGCGGGCGGAGGGGGGGGAGGGGGGAGGGCGTCGGCGGAGAACAGCCCGGGACGCAACAGCGGGGTCAGCCGCGAGGGGAGCACCTCCTCCTCCCTCGACCAGGAGCTGTCTGAGAAACAGGGTGGCAGGGACGAGGCAGACAGGTGAGCCGAAACCCAACCAAGTCTTTATTTTAGAGCTCACGAGTCTTAACATGAAAGGGGAACTTTTCTGACACAACGAGGTGTATTTACTTATGAAAAGAGTTGTTTTGTGGCTTTAATAAATTGCCTCTAGATAATTTTCTGTAGGGACCAGGTTTTAAAAACAAGAAGGGATGTAATAAAAGGATCTCTTTATCTCTGGGTCTTCAACATCTATTTTGAGTTATGTATGTTTGTGCTCTTCACATCATTGCATTGTCTGGTGCTGAAGCAGAATTCCTGCAACACACTGATGCTGTCTTTGCAACCGCGTCTTCAGTTTGCAAATATCCCGTCTGGTTCCTTAACAAACAACAACTCTGGAGCAATGTGTCCTCACGGTTCTTATGATATCTGTGTTTGTTTCCTATTAAAACCAGCAACAAGTGTGATTTCCCGCTTGTTACATGCTTACAGTCTTTTCAAAACCACATTCACAGGAAACAACTCAGTTAACTTAGGCAACACAACTACTTATTTAAGTTCAGGAAAAGATGGTTAAGTACTTCGTTAGGTTTAATAAAGATGATGAAATACTTTGTTAGGTTTAATAAAGATGGTAACATACTTAGTTAGGTTTAATAAAGATAATGACATACTTAGTTAGGTTTAATAAAAATTATGAAATAATTGGTTAGCTTTAATAAAAGATGGTAAAATACTTAGTTAGGTTTAATAAAGATGATGAAATACTTAGTTATGTTTAATAAAGATGATGAAATACTTAGTTATGTTTAATAAAAATCATGAAATACTTTGTTAGGCTTAATAAAAGATGGTAAAATACTTAGTTAGGTTTAATAAAGATGATGAAATACTTAGTTAGGTTTAATAAAATACAAAACTCAATCCAAGACTGCACTGACCTTTCCATATTCAAATCACAAATCAAAACCTGTTAATGTGTGATTGTGTGCTCTATGTTCTTAGTTTTTTTATTTATTGTTTTTATTGTAATTTTAGTTATTTTTATTGTATAGTTTTTAGGAAGTTTTAAATATGTTATGTAAAGTTTCTTTGAGTACCTTGAAAAGCGCTATATAAATTAAATGCATTATTATTATTATTATTATTATTATCATTATTATTATATAATACTTAGTTAGGTTTAATAAAGAATATGAAATAGTTAGGTTTGATAAAAGATGATGAAATACTTAGTTATGTTTAATAAAAGAGGATTAGATACTTAGTTAGGTTTAATAAAGATGATGAAATCTGGAATGGAATCTCCCTAATGGGGCCCCCTTACTAGCCGGCATCGACGTGCGGTGCCGGTCAAACACAAACAAACTAAATGAAAAAATGAAGCGAACATATCACTCTGGGCACACGAAACGAAAAAAAAAACAAGAAGAGGATGAAAAGAAAAAACGTGACAGTGGCAAGTGGGAATGTGGAAGCTATGTGTGTTACATTATGAACAAGTAGTGCTGCCAGCCAGCCGGCTACTTTATCCCAAACGTCATCCACCAGGCACCAAATAAGTTTACTGCACATGAGCCTCTTGAGCCCGGGTGCAAATCAAAACATTTGTAACAGATAAGCTTCATACGAACACTGATCACAAACAAATATAGCCATCAAATTAAACAGCAGAACCTGGGCTACAAGAATATATAAGCTCCAAACACTAACTAAATGAATTACCAAATATCAAAATGCATATCGCAGAATTTCGTCAACCGATTGGTGCATTTTGGTGGCTAACGCTACGTAGCATTATGCTACACAATGAAACAGCGTCGCATAAGACAGCAGACACTCCGCAGATTCCGTGTAAAGTAAATTCAGCCATTTTCTTCTAAACACATTCATAGCCACACAATAAGTTAGTCCTTTGCTGCCAACGCCAATGATATTTTCTCCCAGAATAAAGCATTTGTTGTCAAATGTTAAAACTGATACCAGCATCAAATCAATTCTGCTGTCAGTTTAGTCTGTCTAAACTGGTGCTAATTTGTATTTGGAATTATGTTTTTGTCCCATGGTCCTTCTTGCCTAGGGCCCCCAGGGGGTCTAGAGACGCCCCTGACCAGGGAGCAAACCTCCTTTGCCTCACTGTCTTCTTCTTCAGTGGGGCTATCGAGTCTAGTGTCATTCTCAGTGAGCCTGTAGCACTATCGACCAGATGATCAATCTGGCATGGTGAAATACTAAGTCCGGTTTAATACAAGATGGTAAAATATTTAGTCCGGTTTAATAAAAGATGGTAAAATACTTAGTCCGGTTTAATATAAGATGGTGAAATACTTTGTCCGGTTTAATATAAGATGCATTTCCTAGCCTCATACACTAATCCTAACCATCACAGCTGAATGCTTCCCCCTGACCCTTACCTTAACCACTTTTACCCTAACACCTTGTACACTAACACCTGTTACCCTAACACTCGTAACCCTAACACCCGTTACTCTAACATCTTTTGCCCTCAGCTCCTTTACCCTAACTCTCTTTACCCGCAGCCTCTTTAACCTAACTGTCTTTACCCTAACCCCCTGTACCCTAACACCCTTTGCCCTAAGCTCCTTTACCCTAACCCTCTTTACCTTAACCCCTTTTACTTTAACCCTCTTTACCTTAACCCCCTTTACCCTAACCCTAATTCTAACCTGAACATTAAACCAAGTCTCAATCCTCAAACAGGCCTTTGAAGTTCTGCTCCAAAATGAGGACGGGCCAACATGTCACTCTCTGCAGGTCTAAAGCTCAAATTGGTCCTCACAAAGATAGCTGTACAAGCAAGCACACACAAACAAACACACACACACACACACACACACACACACACACACACACACACACACACACACGCCGAGAGAGTAGTACATACAGTGTGTGAGCACCCTAGCTGTTACAGCCAGTTATTCACATTGTGTCCAGTCAGTAAGGAGAAAAGCTCTTAAGAAACACTCACAGACTCAATGCAGCTCAGTGAGAACACATTGTTAGTTGTATTGACAATCCTAATGAATGAACTGCTGACAGCTGTGAGATGCTGCTGTGTTCATACAACCTGATAAAGGGTTCATACTCTGGGAGCATGAATGTGTTTGGTAAATGGAATGTTGGAGAACAGAAAG
This sequence comes from Cyclopterus lumpus, assembly GCF_009769545.1. Taxonomy (NCBI): domain Eukaryota; kingdom Metazoa; phylum Chordata; class Actinopteri; order Perciformes; family Cyclopteridae; genus Cyclopterus; species Cyclopterus lumpus. Next base: position 4,499,215 of record NC_046969.1, on the reverse strand, counting down.
CGTAGGTTATATCAAATAATTTCATCGGCTAAATATTTAGCTGATGGCAACAAAGTGGATGCCACACCTGATTTCAGAACAAAACCACTCAGAGCGAGATGCACAACAACAAACAGACCGGATCAAGCTAAAGGTAAAGAAAAATGTATCTGTGCAGGTTGTTTCCATAATGTTGTCAGAAGCTTCTAATAACAGTCTTTACCTGTTGGAGGCCAACACAAGCCCTTTTAGTGGACGTACGTAAGTTGCCATCACATTGCAGCTCTTTTAGTGGCTGCCGGCTGCAACGTTGTCCTCTTGCTTGTCCCCATTAGTCACTGAGACACAAAAACATGAGAATAATGTCGAGGTAAAAAAAATACCGAAGGTATTTGAGTAGCTGCTGATGCAAACCCAACTTTTCCTGCTTCTGCTTCATAATAAAAGCTTTCCACTGATAAACAACTCAGAGGCTTTATTTAAGAAGAAGAAAGAAGAAATTGGTCTACGTGTCAATATTTTGACTTTTAGGCTCTATTTGGTCAGCGGGTCAGTTGTAAATATTTCAGGGAGGAAGAAGACACATCCACAATAGTGAAATGGTGATTATATACAGTATATATATATATATATATATATATACTGTATATAATCACCAGTCAATCACCTTTATATATATATATATATATATATATATATATATATATATATATATAAATATATATATACATATACACACACACATTTTCGTCCCTCCGCCTTTTCACACATGCCGTGGCAATGCCGGAACAGACGGGGAAAAAGGGCGGCACCATCCAGCAGATGCCGACCACTATAAAACCGTATGGAAGAAGGAGTGGATGATAGGGGCAGGGTGTTTGTTATTGTCTTCAGTAACATGAAGCTGTAGTTCTTCGGCAAGCAAAACTGGTGTAAACGGTAAACAAGTCGCAGATTCAAATATGGCCAATCAAGGCCTCCGCTGAATGAGTCACAGGATAAGCTGATGACTGTGTTGGTCACTGTTTCCAAAAATATTGGAAGAATAAAAAAATGATCCCCAAAACATTGTGCTCTGTGAGGTAACTCCCCCATTGGCTTAATCATTGGGTTAATCAATATCTAATCAATGAGGCTAAAATGCACATTGAGCTTGATGTAAAAATGTACATACAAATCTGAATTGTAGTTGTCACCTCCCCTTCGTGCACAAAGTCTTTACCTGCCTCCTCTGTGGCTATTACTGTAAACGAGAATTATTCATGGATGGTCCAAGAAACTCTTTGATGCTGCATGTGTGTGTGTGTGTGTGTGTGGTGAGAGGCCTGGTGGCACAGCTGCAGACTGTCAGTCCAGATGGCTTTGGAGATCTGCTCTCACACATTCCTTATTGGATCTGGTTGTATGTGAAGTGTCTACCAAGTCTTTCAGTCTCCCTCTCTTACACACACACACACACACACACACACACACACACACACACACACACACACACACACACACACACACACACAGAGCAGCGGTGGGCAACGAGCCGGTGGAGTAACCATATGGTCTGGACTGCGTGTAAACCTCATACACACAAACCCTATTTCATTCATTCTTTTTTTAATCTGTTTTGGTCTCAGAAACGTCTCCAACATTCTGACGTTCAGACACAAACTCACTTTCCCACATGCGGTTTGGTCTCGTGCAGCATTATGCATCTTCTCATCACTCCTTTTGTTGTGATTATTATTCAGCGGTCTACCAACGCCATGCTATGTCCTGTAATTAATAGTCGAGTTTGTTGTTCATTATTGATTAATGCATACATTTTAAACATGTATACAAATTGTGTCAATGTTATGATTGTATAAATCGATGATTGTTCTGCTGATTCATCAACTAATGATTTTAACACCGCTGAGAGGGAATTTGAAAAGACCCCCACTGGATGCTCCTAACTCAGACTTGAGTTAAAATGCACAGCAGAACACGGGCTGCTGTCTCCGTCGCCAGCTGTATTTGTTACCGCAGGTTGTGTGTTGTGGAATTAATTTTTAAGGATGTGTGTTGCATACATACACCGTAAAACTAGATGTTTGCCCTCCTGTTCTCCGTTTAAATACAGCAGAATGCAGTTCATTTGGTTCCATGTGCATTTTGTTTTTGTTGTTTCTGTTGTTAAAGAGTGTGATCTTTTATTGTATAAATAATAATATTATATTATATATTATATATATATTATATATATTATATTTTATATAAATACTACGTTAACCAGCTGCTGAGCTGTAGATAAATGATTATTTTACGCAACTGTACTGTCACGACATCATCTGACCAAAATCAACAAAAATACAAGCTACTTACAGCAGCTGTGTTGTTATTGATGTTTAACATGATGACATGGAAGTACAGCCACAACGCATCAGTTCCCTGTAGGGCTGGCTGAGGGCTGGGTATTGGTCTAAAAATGACCATGCCAGTTCCAGTACCAGTACCCTTAAAGATGTACTGTTACCGGTTCAATCAGGAGAGACTAGTCATATGAAGAAAGGATAATGTTTATTGTTAACAGATGATATGAAATGATGAAGTCTCAGAGTCTTTGGTGTTGGACTGGAGATTTGTAATTGAGGGCCGACTGCCCCGATCAGCAACGAGATAGACCCCCACGTGGAGTCCAGACCTGGTGGTGCCAGACCTGGTGATGAGTTGATGAATCTGATGAACCTGATGAAGACTGAACTTGCGCTATTGAATTGAATTGAATTGAATATTGCTTCACTAGAGTACATCTTTGGATACCCATCATGTAAACAGAAGCCCTATGAGTGTCTCACAAGCTAGCTAACCGCTACGGCGGCGTGTTTTAAACACACACTATTCAGACATGATCCATTTGGATTTGTACATCTTTAAAGGAAATATTTTTTTACCTGGTAGGGTATAGGTTTTGGTTTTGCTAGACTACTTTTCATAAGCATGACGACTAAAGTTCATGTCCTCACTGATTCATAAATAATTTGATTGTAAGGGAATATTGATTCTGGCTTGTCATTGGAATTAAAGCATTTTTACCAACACATTTAACAACAGATTCTAACCTTCTTCCACATGAACTGAGCTATGGACCAAAGGCTTTGAAAATGATTAGAACACAGTTTCTCTTTAGAAAGGTACATCAGGTTGTTCTCATTCACCGTTCATAGCTACACCTACAAAAAGCAATGCTGTGTAACTTGTGTGTGTGTGTGTATATATATATATATATATATATATATATATATATATATATATATATATATATATATCCCACAAAAGAGCGCCATCGCCCTATAGGTTTGGCGTTTGGCAGTGGAGGTGAAGGTGAAGGTGGCTCGTCTCGGAGACCAGCTGTTTTGTCCTGTAACAACTGAAGTTGTTTTAATTTGTTTTATACCAATGGCACAATCAACATGCACACACCGAGTACCTTGGTACCTCAGTGAAATGTCACTGAGACATATAATCTAGTTCCTCTGTGAAGAAAAGTGAGACGAAGAGGAAGACTCTGCAGGTTGAGACGGTCTGGAAGAAGGCCTGGAATGAGTGTATCGATTCAAAGGTCAAATGATGGTGAATAATTAATGATAAGTAGGGATAAGCAGGGTAAGAACAACACTCGCTGTGTAGTAATGAGTAGGAGGCGGAGAGAGAAAAGGTTGACAGATGAAAGAACAGAGGAATGGATGGACGCATGATGGATGCCAGCACAGCCCCATAATGCTTAATCCAGCCCTCTTTGTTTCCCTCCCTCTCTCACAAGCACACAAACACTCTCACTGCTACCAATTGAGCACCCGCCCCGGGGATCAGTATTCGCAAACGAAGGGGCGGCCAAATGCCGCAATCGATGTCACACTTCTGTCCCTCGCGCCCACTTCATTTCTTGTTCCAGCGTCCCACACCGCTCCCCCTCCTCCTCCTCCTCCTCTTCCGAGCTGTTGTCTGGCAAACAATGCCAGGGTATGGTCTGCCTGTGAGAGGAGCCACTGAGTGAATGTAAACTAATGAACTAGATAGAATATCTACATATGTTATTTATATATATATAATATTCAAATTAATTTGCCCAAGTTGCAATATGACTCTAACTATTAAAAGGAAAAACAACATTTTCAAATCAGTTGTCATTTACATGTTTTAATACGTATAACTACAGCCAAAGAGAAAATGACCATTTGTAAAAAACAGTCTTATGTGTGACTTCGTACAAAGCCGTCGAACGCAGGTTACCCATCTACAGATGCTCAAAGTCTGTATTTGAACAGATGACTTGTAGAATCTGATGATTGTCTGGGCTTTAAGTGGCCATGTGTGTGGAATGAGTCTATTTCATGAATGAATGATCTGAGATCAGTCCCTCATCTCACTAGCTACACAGCGGATGTGATAAGTTCATTTTGTTGCCTTTTAGTCTTGTATGTCTCGTACGCTGTGTTGGTTCAACCTTCTCTGCTGATGGGAAAACTTCCGTTTGGTTTAGTTTTTGTTTGGTTGTATGTTTAATAATCAATGTGCGCTTGACTTCTAACTTCGCTGCCCTCTCGGCCGGATTGCCATCGCAAAGGGGATTTTATCTCAATGGATTTCAACTGGTTAAATACAATCATGCAATCAGTTGAACACATGTGGATAAAAGAGCATACTTTTGAATAGTCTCTCCTTAAAGACATTCATGTTGCACTCGACAAGTGGCAGAAGTAGCTGTGAAGAAGGAAAAAAGAGCAAATGAGAGAGAGCGCTTTAGTTTAGTTTATTAACTGGATCCCCGTTAGCTGATGCCTTAGCGGCCGCTAATCTTACATGACGTGAAACAAACAGTTAAAAATAGTACAAACATAATAATAAAATATAATAAAATAATATAATAAATAAAATAAATAAAGTGCAGTCGAGGACTGGGATGTATATTGTGCAGTACATCAGTCATTTATACAAAGAAAGATTAAATGACTACAAAAGTGATGGAAACTGTCAAGTTGATGCCCCAAGGTGCGCCTTTAATTGATTTTTAAATGATAAATTATTACCTGTATGAGACATATGTTGAGTGAGTAAATTCCAAGCAGTAATTGCACTAAAAATAACTACATTTGAGGAGGTTTTACTTCGGGTAGGAGGTATCAAGTGACCTAAACTAGCGTTCCTTGTGTGATGGTTATGTCTGTTACATGTATATTGTAACTGATTGAAGAAATATTGATTAAATATTACCTTTCTGAAAAACATGAGAAGGCTATAGTGAAGTTTAGTTTCCACTGAGAACCATGACAGGCGAGAGTGCAGTATTAGTTCTCGTTGAACATTGGAGTGCTCATCTTGAACCAGTTGTAGTTTATTCATGTCCTTCTTAGCAGCTGCTGACCATATGAACAGACATTATAGCAGGTGACAAAAGACCAAGGACTGTAACACCTGACAAACAATAGAGAGTTAAATAAGCAAAGCACTTTCTGGTCATAGCTATGCCCCTCCCCATTTTAGTGGCAATGCCGTCAATGTGCTCCGACCACGACAACTGTTCGTCCAACACTAACCCAGTAGTGTAGAACCCTTCACACCAATCACTGTGTAGAGTGAGCCTGATTGTTGGATTATGATTTGAAAACCTTTTTTAAATCATGTGGCATTTGATAAGCCTTTAAACTCATGGATTCTGGACCCAAATTGGACGTCCTGGATCAAACGTCACTGTCCACATCTTTGCAGACTCTTGCGTTTTGTTTTTTAATGCAGTCTAGATGTCAGATTACTAGTAATTATGCATAACCTGACTAGAACAACATGATATTCTGCCAAAAAGTTGAAGTAGATTATTATTACAGTTGGCACAAAGGATATGATAATAAAATAGCTTATTTAAAGTATTTCCAGCTCCTGTGGTGTCTTTATCAGTGCGCCCCCTGATCCCTGATCTTCTGTCCTCTCCTCTCAGGACTTCTCCCTTCAGGTGGAACACGGGTACTAAGGAGCGAATGCTGATCAAGGTGACGGACAGAGAGCCCAGCTTCTTGGCCCACCAGGGCAATGGTTATTCCCCCTGCGACCCCCCCACCCCCGGTCCTCCCTCTGGAGGGGGCACCGCCTCACGAACCCGCCGTTCCTCTGGAGGGAACCCCCCGACGGAACCCGCCGGCTCGCCCGTACTCTATGCTGACCGCCGTCAGTCCCCCTTCCTGAAGCGGGCCGAGCTGGGCGGCACTGGCACCCACCGCCGTTCCTCAGCCGACTCCCAGCCCCCCTCGCCCCGCTACGGCTATGAACCCCCGCTATATGAGGAGCCGCCGTCAGAGTATCAGCCCCCACCCATCTATGAGGAGCCGCCCACTGACATGCACCTCTCCGACTCATTCTACGGCACCGGCAAGTCACCTGCTCGCAAGTCTTCAGCCCCCCTCTATCACTCCCCCAAGCAGAGCCAGTCGCCCTACGGCCAGCTGGTTTTGACCCGGCAGAAGTGTCCAGAAAAGACCCAGAGTCTAGAGTACAGTCCTGTGGGAAAGGAGTACGTCAAGCAGCTGGTGTATGTGGAGCAATCGTCTTCCAGCCCTCGCTTCAAGACCGCCGACCGTCTGCTGCGCTACGGCACTACAGGGGGCTTTGGTGGCTCGTATGGGGGATCTTATACTCTGCAGCACAGCCAGTCTTTGATCAGGGACCCCCGCCTATTGCTGGACTACAGTGGGGAGGGTGGAGAGGGAGGCCAGAGGTTGCTTTACGAGGACTCCATATCCTGGACGTCCAGTCAGACCCACTCCCTCTCCTCTTCCTCCACCGGCGGTCCTGGGGCTTTCTCCCCCGGGGGTAACCGCAAACGCAAGAGCCGCAAGCCGTCCCTCCCACAGGAGCTGGCACGCTGCGGGGGGCCAGAGGGGGAGCTTGTGGGCACGGCGTCCGAGGCGATGCTGGCCCAGGCGAGGCTGGCGTGGGAGGCCCAGCAGGTGATGAAACAGAGGAGCAGTTGGGACTCAGGGCAGGGCGGCGGGGTGGGGGCCCAGGGCTCCAAAGATGGCTACGAGAGTGACGGGGCGCTGCCCCTGCCGCTGCCGGGACCGGTGGTGAGGGCGTTCAGTGAGGACGAGGCGCTGGCGCAGAGCGTCGGCCACCACTGGAAACGCAGCACCTTCGATCGGCTGGGCTTCCCCCAGGCCCTGCTGGAGAAAAGCCTCTCCGTTCAGACCAACCTGGCCTCCCCCGAGCCTTACCTCCACCCCTCACAGGTACTGCTGCATGCTGGGAGTCTATGCCCACATTAATGAGTATAGCTAAATTACAACTTGGGTCTTATTTTGGTCATTATTCCTTTTCTCTGGTTGTGTTTCTTGCCTCAAATTTGTTGTGGTGATGTCTCCATGTTACCAGATCCAAGCAATTACTTTGATCATATTAAAAACTACCAAAATAAGACCCAACTTTTGACAAACAAGAGTTATCATTCAATACCCATCAGTTTATTATGAAGTGATTCTCAGCTCTCTGACTACTTAGTCTCAACAAGACAACAAGTCTCAGGTTAGGAACCAGACTTTCCTTATGAAAAATAAAGGATTTTTGGAGATCCAGTATGTTATTGTCAATGCACTGAAACACCCAAACATACACACACACACACACACACACACACACTAGCAGTGCGTTACTAGTCAGGTCTGATATTGTGCCGTGTTACACCACCACCCCGGTGAAAACTCATGGATGTTTCATGTAATGCTGCTGAGCCTTTGATTGACTTATGTAACAGTCAAACTGCCGCCTGTGGCACCACACACACACATACACACACATATATATATACACCTAGAATAGTAAAACAAAGAATGTGCAAATGTGTTTATTGAACCTGTTATTACAACGTTATAATGATATGCCTCCATCCGGTGAACAAAGAAAATGTTGTTCTTTCATGCAGCTCATCTTTGTATGCACATCATGCCATAATACATACAGCACTGGAAATGCTTCACAATCCTTTTATACCATGTGAGCTCCATCAGCAAACGTAAATGTAGACGCTCAAACTTAAAGTGAGCCGTGGAAAAGGAAACCTGAACATTGACATTTCCACGACAACTGGACAAAGTCATGAGCTCATCTGATACAGTCATAGAAATAGAATAGGAGTGAAACGGATTTGGAACTGTTTTCCATTTCACTGGTACGAGTAAGAGACTAATGGCTTGCTAGTTAGCTCGATAGCTTGTCCTTCTCCGGGATGACAGGGAGTGAGCAGAGACCATCCACTACCGCTAACCACCAGCTCATGTTCTCTAACCAGTGCACCGGTAAAGCATCAGGGAATTAGTAAGCTAGTAACCTAGCCAGCTGTCTGCTAATCAGCTCGATAGCTTGTCCTTCTCTGGGGCGATAGGAAGGGAGCAGAGACCACCCACTACCGCTAACCACCGGCTAACTTTCTCTAACCAGTGCAGCGGTAAAGCATTGGGGAATTAGTAAGCTAGTAACCTAGCCAGCTGTCTGCTAGTTAGCGAGCTAGTTTGCTAGCTTCCACTATGCTTTCATGGCTACACTAGTTACATAAAATATGCCGAACAAAGTTGGTGGCATGTGTTTTCCTGCGTGTGTGGATGAAGCATTGAGGTGTTACATTGTACTCCTTGACTCTGCCTCTCTGCACTACCGTTACTACTCCACTGCTCGTTTCAGTCTTTACTACTAAACCTCAGTGGGTCCACAACTTGCCGGTAACACGGTAGTTAGCCTGCTACAATGGTCGATGTCGATTATATGATTATTCGATTGTCGATTGTCGCTATATGGCAATGGTACACATATAAGGCCGCTGTTTTGACCATCCTGCCACCAAAACTGTCAGTCATAGCACTGGTTAAACCCGTCAATGTGTCTCTGTGTGCCAGGAATGTGTGATGTGATGATGAGTTCCAGTCTGTACTCAATCTGTATTTGTATGGAAACAGACAAATGTTGGAGTTGTTTAGGTGTGATGAACAGAGACAGACATGAAATGAACACATACGCAGCAGTTGCTATGATGACGCGCTTTTATGGGAGTCCTCAGAGGCTCAGAGGACATAAGAGGGCTGTAAAGCACTTAGCACTTAGCCATCTGTGCCAGTCTGATCTCACCATTTTATTTCTCTCACTTTGCCTTTCTTTTTTAAATTCAGCAAAGCAACGCTTCGAGGTTAGCGATGAGAGCGTGAAGCGGGGAGTCTGCTGAGTCTAGAGAGAACAAACAAGAGTTTTATTCAACAACAGAGAAAGACTGATGGGTTCCAGAATAGTTCTTCAATGTAGAACTGTCTGTTGACATTACAGGAGCTTGGTACCCTTGAGTTCTCAAGGGTACCAAGCTCCTGTAATGTTGTGAGAACAAACAGGTAGAACGTCCAATTAATTAATTTGCTGAGCATAGTCCTGCCACGGATACAGATTATCAGGAAGTTGTTTTTTTTGGAAACTAAAAAAAAAAAAGTAACTTCCGTAAGAAGGATTTGTATTCTGTTCTTCAGACAATCACACAATGCATATACAAGTACACAAGTAAATAAAGCCATTATGTATTCAGCATAAACATGATAATATATCAAGGCTCACTGTATACAAAAGGTACATAAAGAAGATCATGGTATGCCAAGGAAAATAACAGCATACACACTAAAACTGTTGCAAATTCAGTCGAAACGTAGTAAGCCAATACAATAATCATAAACACAAATTAAAAAATGTAGGCTACATTAATTTTCAAGAAAATATAAAGAAAAAAAAAAAAAGAAAAAAAAATATATATATATATATATATATATATATATATATATATATTTAAATCATGATGTACCCTCAATAGTTTGTACTCCATAAAGGACACATCTGTCTATTATCTATGTAACTCTTTTTATTGATTATTATTCTGAATTATTATTGGGGAAAAGAAACAACAAATAAAAAAAACATAATCAATAAGTAATATAAATGAAATATACAAAAGTCCTAATGGCAATAATACTGTCAGACATGACAGTATTAAAGTATCAAAGAGCTGTAATGGATTTATAATATTCAGTCATAATCTCTTCATAAACCCTTCATATCGACATAGCGGAGTAGTCCGCTGTGTTTCTACAGCAGCACAGAAGGTACAAAGCAAACTGCTCTAAATAAGGTTTTATACGTTTTTACATTAACGTGAGCGGCGGAGAGCAAAACTATGGTAGCCAGCCTGAAGCAGTGTTATTACAGCGCTCTGCACCACGTCCTACACACTAATATCCAACTGCTCATTAAGGCCTTCAGGGGGCCAAAGTGCAAAGTGAAGAGTTTAATGAACATCAGGTCAACATTTCCATCTGCTCACCATCCAATGGGTAGATTGTTAGAACTGCTCCCTGTGAATTAGTTCAACTTGCAGAAAGAACTCCACACATGGGCAGTTTCACCAAAATACAACGCAATGCATCCTCAAAAAACATGTTTCCATGGCAACATTATACTAGGTATGGTATTCATGTTTACTGTCTTCTCCACAGGACACAGTATATATGGGCCGTTTGGGGCTGCTTTTGAATCATTACATGATTGTTTTGTTGATCCACAGTCGCTACCTTCGATTGTTATTTCAATCAAGACGGCGAGGAATAAAGGGCTTCTTTGTTGCACTGCAATAACCGTGTGCTTATTGACGTATTAACGCGTCAGTAATAATCCCAGTCAGCTCCCTCTGAGTGCCACAGAAACCCTCAGCTAAACATTCTGCAGCAGCAGCAGAGATGAATGACATGTCGTGTTCCCTCCTCTCTCCTCCGTTTCTTCACCCGTCAGTCGGAGGACCTCGGAGCCTGCGCCCAGTTTGAGGCCAGCCGAAATGCCAGGAACATGATGCCGAGCGCCAGCTGTGGCATTTTCCCAGAATTCACCCTGAGAAAGCCCTCCTCAGAGACGGACATCGAGAACTGGGCGTCCAAGCACTTCAACAAACACACACAGGTAGTTGAGAAGATGTGTGTTTCTGACTTTTGTTGGTGTTTACGTCTTTAACTATTTCCAAAAATTGTTCTCATAAAATGTTGAGCAATATCTTGAAATAGTTTATTATCTAAGTGTAAGTGAACTGCTCCACATTTCAACTCATATATCACATCCTGTACAGAGTAAAGTGTTACTGGGTTACTATGCTGCGTTTAGTTAGCAGAACGTGAAGGAAAAGAACCTCTATACACATGGGCCAAACTTGTTTCTAGCCTCAAGATCCAGCCTCAGAAACATGGGAGCGTGTTGAGATTTCTTTGGGGGAAAAAATTGGATCTTTTGATTGGTTGAGTGGACAGGGGATCTATGTTCCACATGTATATACCACGTAGAAGGGGTGTACATTACCTGAACGCTACTATGGTCTGTGATTTGAATATTTGGCCCTATAAAATTCAGACGAGATAACAGTCACCTCTGTTTGCACTTTGGCAACATGGATACATAGACGTCTCAGTGTCACTCCTCCTCTGGTCCAGAAGGAGGCGCTGATGCACCTGAAATGGTTGCCAACGAACAAACAATGCCCAGCAGCAGTTGTAACAATAACAGTTCAGCTAGCGTGACACAGACACATGAAAGAAGTGTATTTAAAATACAGATCATTCAGTTGTTGAACTGATCAGGGATCAGCTTAGAGCCACAGCAGCTCGGTTGTGTAGAAATGGCTGCAGCGCTTTCGTGTTGTTCTAGCGAGGACACAGGAGACCCTTCTCACACCAGATGCTGGTGTAAATAATGTCATTACGATTGCCCCATTCCATTAAGTGCCCTAGCGGGCCATGTCAGTGAGCTAGCCAACCTAAATGGCATGCAGCCGTCATAAATGTAATAATAATAATACATCGAATTTATATAGCGCTTTTCAAAAAACATAGACATAGACATACTAAACTAAACTAAATAGAAAGACAAAGAGCAAACAAACAAACAAATAGAACATTTCAGGTAAAAAAAAAGAAAACTTCTGAGGAATGAGTCATATAGTGGAGGGTAGAGTGCAGTTTGAAGAGATGAGTTTTGAGGGCTTATTTGAATGATGATAGGGTGGGAGCATGACAGATGTGAATGGGGAGGGCGTTCCAGAGGGGGGGTGCAGCAGCTGAGAAAGCCCTGCCACCCCAGAACCGGCGCTTGGTCCTGATGGTCTTCAGAGTGTTTGCACCGGCGGACCTGTGGCAATGAGTTGATGTTTGTGATGAGAGGGGAGAGTGAGGGGAGGCAGGCCTTGACTAAGGAAGAGGGGAGGGGGTCAAGGGCACAGGTGGTGGTCTTCATGCTGGAGACTATGGAGGAGAGGTTCGTTTCAGTGATTAAACCGAAGGATGAGAGTGAATGGATTGGAAGTAAGGGAGGATCATGTTGAGGGCTGGGGGGTGGTAGTAGAGGGGGAGGGGGCAGCCAGCTGATTGTGAATTGTGATGATTTTGTCGTTGAAAAAGGATAGAAATGAGTTGCATTTGCTGGTGGGGAAGGAGGTGGAGATGGCTTGAGTAAGTAAGTGGATTGTTGTAAATAATTCCCCTGGGCTTCTCCCTGCGTTGGCCAGTCAGAATGTCTGCTGTATGAAAGACAGTGAGGGCACGGCTTGGTTACTGACCTGCTGACACTATGGGGTGGAGTAAAGGTTATGTATGCGTCTTGCAGAGACAGCTGCATCATTTATACCTTTTTAACATCTGGCTAGAATGTGTCTCAAACCACCTCACAAGCGTTCAAGGCCGATTTAAATCCGTCCAAGATGCATGAAGCCACTTCCTGCCACACTTTCAAAGCATTCCACATGAAACAGCCTTCTCCTTCTCTAATTTATTCACATGAGAACAATCCAAGCACATCAAATGGCATGTTTCCTGTGTCTCTGCCACTCATCTAACCCTCTCTCCTGCTCTTTCCTCTGGTTTCTGTCCACCCCCGGCTTGTTTTCTCAGGGTCTGTTCAGACGAAAGGTGTCCATCGCCAACATGCTGGCCTGGAGCAGTGAGCCCATCAAGAAGCCCATGATTGTGACCTCCGACCGCCTTGTGAAGAGGGAAGCGGTGGACATCTTTAAGCTCATTCAGACCTTCATGGGAGACCGCCGCGCCAAGGTTGACTCCCTCGGCGTGGCTCTGGAGGTCTGTGGAAACGCCTGACCCCCTCCAGTGTCCTCACACTAAATTATCTCAATAACCTCTTCATGGCTCACCTTTGTGTGCCTCTGTGGTGGATGTCCTTGGTCTGAGCCCGACACTTCATCTTCAGGCATAGCTGCATTAGCTTCATTCTTCATTGAGAACTAACTAATAATTCAATTCAATTCAGTTTATTTTATTTAGCCCAATATCACAAATTACAAATTTGCCTTTACAATCTGTACACATACGACATACCTGTCCCATGACATCACATCCGATCAGGAAAGTGCATCAGCAGGGCCAAGGCAGGAGGCCGGCTCACCAGGCAGGAGGCATCAGACACAGCCAGGTCCAATGGGCCAGCAGAACAAGTTGTAAACACAGCATTGACGTACTATCACCTTATCAGTTGATTGACGTGTTAGCAAACATACCTAGCAGATCCAGAGCAATATTCTTAGTCCACCTGATGAATTTAAGTCTGTGTTCTCTCTCTTTTAGCTCCGTCTTAGGTCTCCACCGGCTCCACAGAAAGATATCTGTCTCTTTAGCTGCACAATGCTCCATTATATTCACCAGCTACTTATCCACCCATCCATCCCTTTGGGTTCAGGGTCACATTGCCTATAGGGCGAGTCATTACGCAGCCTGTGTAGACAGCTGACAGTCACCCATGTCCCGTCAGGTGGTGGTGCGCGGGTGGAGCAACCAGGGCCTCCGCGACGAGCTCTACATCCAGCTGTGTCGCCAGACCACAGAGAACTTCCGCTACGACAGCCTGGAGCGAGGCTGGGAGCTGATGGCCATCTGCCTGGCCTTCTTCCCCCCCACGCCCCGCTTCCACACCTACTTGGAGGGCTACATCTGCCGACACACGGACCCTCTCAACGACACCAAGGGTGAGGGAGCGGCATACACTCTGAGACACGTTTTCATAGCGGTGATCTCGGATTGCCTCAAAATAAAATGCCCCTTTGACCAGCAATTTGGTCCACTGTATTATATCACAAAAACATGTGGAACAATGTCACTATTTTAGTATTTAAACCTGCAATAACTATTTGTGGGACTTTGGGGGTAATTATTAATTTGGAGTCCAATGTTCACTCCCATTTGGTCTCTTCTGGAAATGTATTTTGGTCTCTTTTGCTGCTAAATGCCGCTTGAGTCTCTAACTTTGTCTGTTTGCTGCTGAGCAGATGAGAACAAAGACAAACAACCCAAAACAGACTGCTAAACAATAACTTCTTTATTGTTATGGGCACAACAATTACAGGGAAGCAGTCGTTGCCAATGAAAGTCTTAGTGTCCCTCCAAAGGTGCTCATTCAATATGATTAAAATGTAAAAACTAATTACAATCTAAGACATGCAATAGTGCAGAAGGTAAAATTAAAAAAATAAGAATAAAAAAATATATATATATTTGTGGTAGAAAGGTGTACAGTCCTTGAAACATGAATACACTGACAGTAATATATAAATTAATCATAGACCACCATCTTTAAAAACCTTTAAACAAGTGCTTAGACTTCCCTCAACAGAACCATGAAGGTGATAATCATGCTTTAGTTGTTTGGGGCAGATATTTTAAGAAAACAAATAAGATATGACACATTTACTAAAAAACCTTCCCTCCTCTTTATGTTGTTTAATTTACAACACGGTTGCTCTTGGACATGAGCAGTACATCAGCATACCTTTTTGAGAACAATGCAGCTGAAAACCTTTTCAGACAACTTTCTCACCTTCTGATCATGTCACATGATGTCCATCAAGGTCAAAGTTCACTCTTGACCTTGGAACGAGCCGTTGACACAACACGGTCAATTTAGTTACTTTTCCTGGTGTTAATTCTTCAAATCAATGCAGTCATAATGCAGATTCTGCCTTTTTAAAAAAAAAAAAATTATATTGGGCGGGGGGTTGGGGTTGTATTGATTACAGCTGTACTGAGGACAGTCTGGGGAATGAAATATCAGAGAAGAGGGTCAACTGATACAGATATGCAATCCAACCAATCCCATGTACAACATCAGTTCCCGTAGAAAGCTCCTTGTTGACACGAAGCACCATTTAGGACTTCAGTCTTATCAGCAACCACCATGCATTTCTGAAGCTCTTTCTCACTTTGCTTTGAGTCTGGTGCCCTGCTGCCCCCTACGGGGGACAGAGGGAACAGCAGATTACTGTCTCCCACAGTGTAAAAACAGCTCACATTCAGAACGCCGCTTAGCTCGTCTTTGTCCTGTGAGGAGCTCGTTTGGAATGAGAAATAACGGTAATGAGCTCAAAGGTTTGGTGAACACTGTTTAACCTAAACGGAGAGCGACATCATGTACAATGGAGACAGACATAGTAGATAGCATTTCAGTGGCCAGCACTGTCACTTCACAGCAAGAGGGGCCCCCGATCCCGGGTGGCCCTTCTGTGAGGATGTTCAGGTTAACTGGAGACACTCCATTGGCCGTAGATGTGAATAGTTGGCTGTCTCTATATGAGCTCAGAGATGGCGGCCTGCCCCCCCCCTTCGCCCAATGTCAGCTGGGATCGGCTCCAGCGCCCCTGACCCTAGTTAGGATTATGGAATGGAAGAACTAAAAAAACAATGAAAGAAACAATTCATGTTTGAAATATTGAAGTATTGACAACATTGACTTCATTCTTTACATCATTGCTTTTAAGATTTAAATTGAGAGCAAAATATTAGAAAAAAACATCTTAACTCACTTAAAAGAAGTTTCTTGTTTCCAAGTTTCATAACAACATATTAATTCTTATTTTGACAATAAGGCTGAACTCTAAACATCTACTCAAGTAACTCAAATCACATGTGTTTTAGAGATGGTTGCAGTCTGAGCTTGACATTTCAAACTGTTCATAATTACAGCTTAATGTCCGTGTGAACGACTATCATAAATGTGTGTTACTCTGTGCTATAATGTGTGTTCAGGGACTGCATGTGCTCAAAGAAAACATTGGTTATCTGGTTCATGAGGGAATGTTGTAACGGTGTAAATATGTCTGTTCTTCAGGAGTGGCCATCAGCAGCTACGCTAAATACTGCTACAGGAAACTGACCAAAGCTGCTCTGACCGGTGCCAAGAAGGTACGTGTCTTCAAACCAGTTAAGAACAAGAGAAGGTGTTAGAGTATAGTTTCTATGTTTCTGCTGCTCACAAACAAATATATGGTTTCAAATTTTTAAAAGACAGCTGATCGCTGGATTATTTTAGCAAATGTTGCTCAAACAGGAGAAAGCTAGTTTCTTTGTGTGAGACTATTTTCAGTGGTGGATTCAGCGGTGCTCCAGTGTAGGTGTGTGTGTGTGTGTATGTTCATGATGACGAAGGAAGGTGTAACACACCTCATCGATGGGTTTTGATATTCTTTGGACAACAACGGCGCTCTGTGGTACAGAGGAGGAAGATCTATCTGGCTCTGACACACACACACACGCACACACATACATATACACACCTACACACACATACACAAATACACAGAGACACACACTGGAGCATGCACACAAACACAAACACAAACACACACACACGAGTAACCGGATCACTATTTGTGGGAAGAGATTTTTGATTGACATCTCTCGGGATGATGTGTCTCCAACACGAGGCAACTCAATCTAGACTGAATAGCATTGCTAAGGTAAGGGGAACTGTCCCTTTAAGCATCTTAACATGTGCAGGATGGAGATGTGTGGTGAACTTAGAATATCAGTTTATTAGAAGCCTTAGTAGTTTACTTTTGAAGTACTCCAGTACACCAGAAGATGGCAGCAAAGTCACAATGACTTGATCTGTCCCCAAAATAAAGCTTCTCCTGGATTCATTGTATTTCCCCTCATTAATGACTCAAATATAAAATGCTGCCATGGTGCCTTCCCACTGTCTTCAGCAGGCAGCAACGTAGCAATTTCATGTTCACTTTCATGTTCGTTTTCGTGTTCATGTTCGTTCATGGTCATGCCAGAATCTCAGCAGGCCGCTGACGGAGGTCGCTTGTCCCTTTTAGGACTCCACAGTGTTAAGCTGCTCACCTCTAGCAGCACAGCATGCTCTGTGGATGGACTAATGTTGTTCACTGAAGTCTGAATATGTGACCCGCATCCTTGAAGAACCCACGCTACCCTTCACCTGCCCCGCTGTATTAACTCTCTCTCTCTCTCTCTAGGGCCTACAGAAGCCCTGTGTGGAGGAGATTAAGCATGCCAGGAATGCCATCTTCAGTCCCTCCATGTTTGGCTCCTCCCTGGATGAGGTGATGGCGCTCCAGAAGGAGCGCTACCCTGACAACCAGCTGCCCTGGGTGCAAACCCGCCTTTCCGAAGAGGTTCTGGGTCTCAACGGAGACCAGATGGAAGGCATCTTCAGGTGAGTAGAAGAGGGAGCAGACGGGAACTGTGAGCAGAATGGAAAAGAGAGGACTATGTGGGTCTTCAATTGGATATCAGATGCCAGTGTTTCTCCTAGGCTGCATCTAAACTCCTGATGGCGTTGGAACCTTAATTAACGAGTCGATTCCCACGGTTGAATCCACTTTCTTGACAGAAAAGCTCAGCTTCAGTTGTCTCTTTCACCGTCAGCAGGATTCTTGAGTTGTTGCTCTTTACAACCATGTAGAGATCAGAGGTATAAAGATATATAGAAAGGAGACCAGGCAAAGACAGTAACAGGTGAAGGGGGCTGAAGTTGAAGTGAACTTGTGACCTTTGACCTCCAGGGTACCGGGGGACATAGATGAAGTCAATGCTCTCAAGCTGCAAGTGGATCAATGGAAAATCCCCACAGGGCTGGAAGACCCGCACATCCCAGGTAAAAACTAACACACACTGTTAGATCTGGGCGATAAGCCCCTCCCACAGGGCTATCTACTTTACCATCTCTCTGTTTAAAGGGTCCATATCTCCGTACAAGGTTGGACCATGGCTCTTGGTGAGGGGCCATATTGGTTTAAATAGCCAGGAATAAGCTCTAAGGGTCTGCTTAGTGGACTAGGAACTATAATAACTGTTGTATTGATAAGTTATATTGATGTTAGGCACACACTAGTAGCTTTTTACAACCATAAGAACACTTCACTACTTTCATATGATAAACTTTCAGGACTACATTGCTTTAACGGCAGATTATATATTTATAGCAGGATTATTAGCAGGGGCATAGCAACAGATCAATTATTCACTTAATTCGATTACCTTACAGCTTGATCATAACATGCATTTCTGACTGGGTGGAGACTGGGTGGAGGTCCTTTTTGTGAAATTGATCCTTTGAGGGGTAGGAGGCGATGCCTTCGCCGGCCCCGGTGTGAACACCTGCCTCCTCGTGCTGAGGAAAAAGAAGTCTGTCTGCGATCCTCTTGACTCCGTACAATGTCACAGGAAACAGTCCTTAATCCTTTGTGGGCCGTGGGGGATGAGAATCTTCGTCAGCCAATTCCTGTCCACGATCGGGGTCCTATGATCCGTGAGCAGAGGATCCCGGTGTTTGTCCCGGACGATGTTCTATTGTCCCGGAAGGATGTTCTATTGTCCTCAGCTGAGTACCGGCAGTGTCCGGCGTCGTAATCCCCCTCGATGTCTCGAGTTGTGCAATCCCCCACGTCCCCTACTCTCGTCCTCACACCCAGTTGCTCAATGACATCATTACTTTACTTAATTACAGTTCAACACACACACACATGTCGACCTCCACAGAATACACTCTTGATTTACTTCTTATAAAGCAAAGAGTATTTCTTTTTTATGCCCAGACGAGAGCAGAGCTGCCCTGCAGAGTAAGAACAAGTCAGGTCCCATGAAGCTAGAAACACTGCACAATCATCTGCAAACCAAGTTAACCTGCACACACACAGAATTATCACTACATATTACCTTATGGGTATTAAATCACAATACACAATTGCGCAATAAACTCTCTAAATGTATGCTCTGTGTTCCTGGAATGGATCTTATAGTCCAGTATATATGACTTTTACTCAGCTCTTCTGGGATCTCAATTCTACTTGACACAGCTGGTCTACATAGAACCTGGTTCTGGTTCCACACTGCTGCCATGGACAGGAGGTGATAACTTGAATGCTCTCATGCTGCCCTGTGTGTCCGCCTGTCCCCAGCGTCTCTGCTAAAGCTCTGGTACAGGGAGCTGGAGGAGCCGCTCATCCCCCATGAGTTCTACGAGGAGTGCATCAGTCACTATGACAACCCGGAGGCCGCTGTCACCGTGGTGCTTGGCCTGCCGCACATCAACAAACTGGTGCTCTGCTACCTCATCCGCTTCCTACAGGTAACACACACACACAGCCCTACACCAATATCATTACCTGTGTGAGGGACAATGTAACAATATTAATATCAACGTTAATCGTTGACACTTTTCTGTAATAACTAAGGGGAGAACACTGGAGCCGAGATAGAACAGGACACCTGTCAATCAAACATATACGCCCCTAAACGTACCTTTTTAAAAATTATTTAACTGAAAGCGTTTAAGAACACCCCACCCCCGCCAAAGAAGTAAAGAAATAAAAAGCTGATGGAGTCCTTTACTTCTCTGCCGAGGCTTGACCAACACATTAAGGATAATGTGTTGGTCAAGCCCACTTCCCTCTCATGGGATCAGTTTGGGTTTTATTCGTGTCATTTCTGCCTCCACTGCAATACAAAAAAAGTGAATGTAATTTAGTTTGTCAACAGCAGTAACATTCTACCAAAGTAGAACTAGTTTCTATTAAAACTGTATTAACTGTGTATCATCCAGAGGCACATGAACACTGAATACATAAAGAAACATTTTAAAATGCTGCACGGATAACAGACAGAAGATAATGAGTTGTTTTGTGCTATTTGGGTGAAACAACCCTCTTTACCATGGCTTCAACACTCAGCTATGGATGGTGTCGCATTCCACCAGCAGCATCATCAAAGAGAACTACAAAGGTGCACTTAGCTGTTCCTGGTGCTTCGACAACGACGACTTGCGTATTGTGTGATTGAATAAACACTGCTGTTGGCTAACCTTACTTAAACCTAAAAACAAGAGTCGTTGTGAAAGACATTTCATCTGAAAATATAACTCACCTACTCAAGTATGTACTGGTAGTTCCGTTAGCTGCTAGCTGCTAGCTGTTAGCGAAACATCACTAGAGGGCCCTACTTAAAAGCAGTGAGGGAAGATTAAGAATGGCAATAAAAAGGGTTTTAAAGAAAGTGTGAAGTCACCACAACCTCGAGAGGTCCTTGAGCATGCAGCCATAACTGGTCACCCAAAATATGATGCAGTTCGCTGCAGCAAAATGGGAGATTAGGCATGGACGGGCAAGGAGGTGCACACTCATTTTCGGACACTCGCAAACTGGCATATGATCCTCTTGGCGGAGAAAAGAAAAACATGTTAGTCACATAGGCTAAAAGTAAACATTAGCCCAGAAGAATGTCTAGAATGTGACTCCTCTGCTCTGCATTGCGTGTGTTCAGGTGTTTGCCCAGTCTGCCAATGTGACCATCACCAAAATGGATGTGAACAACCTGGCCATGGTGATGGCCCCCAACTGTCTGCGCTGCCAGTCCGACGACCCCAGGGTGATATTCGAGAACACCCGCAAGGAGATGTCCTTCATCCGCGTGCTCATCCAGCGGCTGGACACCAGCTTCATGGATGGCATCCTATAGCCCCCCCACCACACACCCAGACACACACTATCCATACTTTAGCCTCCCCTGCGCTCCCTTTAACCCCTCCATGGGGTTAAACAGGCCCAGTCACACTCACCCAGCACAGGAATACGTGCACACACATTGTACACACACCTTGCCTCTCCGACATGTTTACTTTTCTGGAACTAACAAAACTGCCTTGTTTGGAGTTTCACGAGAGTACAGTTTGAGTTGAACCAGCTGTTTTTCTTTTTCTCTAGTCCTTTAATTGACATTTACATACACCCGTATTGGAGTTCCAAGGTTTTCATATGCTTACAGTACTGTGTGTGCCTTCACATGCATTAATACAGAATACACGTAAAGAATGAAGGAATTAGCAGGGATCTCATCATTTCACCGGATACATGTTCGTTGTCACTGGCACACTCAGAGTTCAGGACCTGAAGGTTAATTTTAAATCCAAACTTTGTTTTATATGAACTGCTTGTGACCTTGGTTTCCCTGCTTTATCTCACATACTGTCAATCTGCACACGCATATCAGCTCATGCAAACACTTAGATTGAAAGGTCTTGCCCTGGGGATTCCTCCTTCTGCGGTGTAACACAGCATCTAACAGGAAGCAGGAATTATCAGCAAGACGGATGATTATTCAAACATGTATGACACACATGTTCTGCCACAGTGTTAAAAGCCTCTCACACATACACTGGCCCAGCAATGCATTCAGAGGGTTCGGCACCAGATTTCCACAAGATGTAAAGCCTAACTGAGGCCTGTCCGTCCCAGACACCAGGCACGTTACACTGCCACAACTTAGTAGATGGAATCTTGCTTCAAAGTGTGCACCGTCTCAATGGGACAGGATGAAAGTGTAGCTGTAAAAGCAGCCAGCGATAAGGTGATAGAGCTCTGTTGGCCACTGAGCCCTCAGAACAGGGACACCAAATCACCCCAAGTTGTGTTTTAACTTCAAGGCTCCAACACGTCCTCCATGTTGGGTTTGTGGACACGTTAGCATAGACTGTGTTCCAAGTGCCATTAAAAAACCAAACGTCTTAAGTTTCCCCTAAAGGCCTAAATGCATCTTACATCTCATTTAGAAAAGTCTATCCTAGTCGCATATAAAAGTCTAATATACATTGTCTTGTCTGCTGTATGGCCCTGATCAGAGAGAGAGAACGTATTGCAATTGGCTGCTTCTTTCTTTTTTGTTATTGTTGCTAAGCAACCAACAAAAAAGTGCAAACGTAGCTAAACACAACCTTTGAAATGTATGCTAAAAAGTTGTTAATAGTACACAACTGACCTGTACCGCACACATTCTTTAACTGTTTTCTGTTAAGATCACAGCAGCTACAGTTGGTGAAGTCGTGTAGCTCAAGTCACTATAGAGATCAAATAAAACACTTTTCCGTTCTGTGTTGAATTAATTTCAACTCGAGGCGTTCAGGACACTCCTGTAGAATTAAGCCCTTCACTCGCGTTTAAAACAATTACAAAAAGCCGTCACAGGCAGCTAAAATGATTATTTGTCTGGAGAGGTTTCACCCAGAGACTCCACGTGGGATTGTTTTAAAATGAGGCCGTTGGCTTGTGCTGCGTTTCAGTCACAACCGCTAGCTAGAGTAAAGCTAGGAAGCTCATCAGCCCATTATTAAGTTATAATTGGTTAATCCAAGCGCTTTTCTTTATGTTCTTTAATATTATTTTCTGGAAATAATTCGACACACATTGGCCCCCACTGGCTAATCAGCCAAACAATCATCACAAAGTGGCAATTCTGGGGTAATAGTGGACGCCAAAACACAGAGTAAATCGAGAATAATAATAAAGTCATCAAACTGACTAAATGAGCTGACATTAGCGACCATAAAATACTGGTCATACCAGACCACATACAATTGTAGCAGACAGAGACCCCTGTTTTTTTTTGTTCTTGCCAAGTCCTTTTCATTTTGTAAAACATAGAGTGTTATTTCTTCTTTCCAAAGCTTTATATATTATGGTTCCGGGCAGCAACTTGCAGAGTGAAACCAATGCGTTAGCGTCTTAAAACATGCACTATTTCCACTGACCGCCAGGGGGCGACTCCTCTGGTTGTATAGAAGTATATGCTTCATGTGTTAAAGCTGCATTCTCTCTACTGACCACCAGGTGGTGACTCCTCTGGTTGTATAGAAGTATATGCTTCATGTGTTAAAGCTGCATTCTCTCTCCTGACCACCAGGGCGCGACTCCTCTGGTTGTATAGAAGTCTATATAAAATGAGTCTACTTCTCTCTTGATTTATTCCCTCAGTAAACATTGTAAACATGAGTTTATGGTCTCAATCTCTAGTTTATAGTCTTCTTCAATACAGCATGATGTTCATTTAGTACATTATGGTCCATTTAGAGTGAAACAGACCATAAAGCAGGGTATGCTTTAGGGCGGGGATACAAGGTGATTGACAGGTCGCTGCTGCTAACAGAGTCATATACGCCATCTCTACGTCACTCCTCCACATTCAAAATATGGTAACTTCTGTTCATGGTTGACACACATGGCGACGACCGTATTCCAAGATGTCGACGAAAGAATTTTCAAACTCAAGGCTTTAAAGCGGCAGCCCACAAACCAATGGGTGACGTCACCATGACTACGTCCAATTCCTATATACAGTCTATGTATGGTTCGTGGTAGTGCTATTAAAGTCCACTGAGTTAAATACTAAGTAGTACTTAATACTTATTAGTAACTGCGATTGTTATCTAGCATCTGCTAACATTATCTTTAGCATTGGGTACTCTTGAGGAAATCTGGTCATGTCCCCTTCATCCACAGTATTCCATGTTGACCACAGCCCTCCTGAACCATGACAGTGGTATAGGGGTGAGCACAGCACTGCCAATGAGGCCCAATGCATAACGTTTAGCCACGGCATGCTCGTACTTCCCTCAGGGCCCATCCTCCCACCCCACCTGACCCCACAGAGCAAGTCCTCCACCATCATTGAGCCCCAACAGGCCTTTCTGCTCACTAATGATTTGTGAATGTGTCTACCCGCTTTTCTGTCTGTCTGTCATTGTTTACAAAACGTACCCGTTTCTTTGCATCCATATGGTCTTTGTCTATGTGCAAGTACTGTTTATGATATTCATTTGAGATGTGTGCGGTATTTAACATAATTTCTATGTTTTTTAACCCATTCTTTTTATATGATTTAATTTATTTATATTTATTTGAGGAGATTTCCTTAATGCCTTCTCAAGATATTGTATCATAGGCTCTAGTGTGTGTGTGTATGATTGCGTGGATGTGCGATCGACTGTAGTTTTCAATATGGTAGGGCACATACGTCTTGATGTGTGTCTGTGTGAATCTTGCTGTACCAGTTCGATTCATTTGGTTTTTTTTTCTGACACAACTAAAAGAACGATGTGTGTGTGTGTGTGTGTGTGTGTGTGTGTGTGTGTGTGTGTGTGTGTGTGTGTGTGTGTGTGTGTGTGTGTGTGTGTGTGTGTGAATGCTCCATGGAGACACACACATACACACGGACCATCCTGAATAAAACACTGACTTCCACCTTAAAGGTCCAGATGACACTTAGTCTCAGTTCATCTTTGGCCAAATGAGCCTTTTTATTTGTGAGTGTGTGTGTGTGTGTATGTGTGTGTTCAGCTCACTCACTCTGACATACACCTGACTACACATAGATAATATGTACATTGACACTGTACAGACTGTAAAAATAAGTAAATAGAGAAGCAAGAGAAGAAAAAGCACCATATGTAATAGTGGACATTGCTGTGGAAGTTATTGTAACAGGGTGGGGGGGTTTCATTTTTCTTTCCATCCCCTCCCCCAAGTCTTGTCAGTGTAAATTTTCCTCACATCAAGTTTAAAAGTGGCAATTTACACCCCGTCTGACTACACGGGTTTCCACCCATAATCCATGCAAGTGCCACAAAGTGTTTTTAAGTCCTTAAATCTGTAACTGTCTGATTCATACTCTAAAAAGAAGTGATTTGTCTGGAGGAATCTGCAGGAATTTTTAAGGTCTGGGTAATCCAGAAATTTGCAGAGGAAGATTCCTTGATGTGTCATTTCCAGCCCCCTGCAATAAACTGTCCGAGCAGTTTAATACCCCGATAATTACAACAGGTCTGCCACTCCAAAAGCACTCTCCCCGACCTGCATGTGACACTAAAGGTGCATGTCAGAAAATTCAGGGGGTCGAATTTCATTCCCCACTGGCGGGTTGCTGCCGAGGAGCTTTTTGTACCTCTGCAACCTCTGCCATGTGGATGGGTCTGCCCCCGAGTTTTCAAACTCTGCCTCCTCCACGGAGGACAGGAGGTCGGGTTCAGGAGTTCCTCACAGTGCTCTTTCAACAGCTCACCAATATCCCCAGTCCGGATCAATTCTGCAATTCTCCTCTCCTGCTGAACACAGCCTCAGCTATGTCCTGCTTTCCCTTTCTGGGTAGTCCAAAAGTTCGTCAGACCTTCCTTAAGGCCATCCAAAAGTCCTTCTCTGTAGTTTCCTTGAATTTGTCTCATAGCGGGGTGTTTGCCTTCTCGCCAACCGGTATCTGTCTGCTGTTTGCAGAGACCCCTAGGCCAGCCAAGCCCGAAAGGCCTCTTCATCTTGACAGCCGTCATGGACGCTTCCACAATGGAGCATTTGAACATGTCCTGTTTGGATTCCATATCCCCATCCTCCCTTCGGATTCACGGGTTTGGGTGTGTCTGATACAACTCAACACCAGGTTGGGATCACTGACAGCTCTGCTCCTTTTCCGCCGAGTGTCCAAGACACACAGCTGCAGACGATCTGGTACCTAGTACACTTACGAACTGCCCAATGCAATATGGTGTTAGTTATGGACAATCAATGACAAGTATAGAATGGCAACAACAGAGCACCACTTGGGTTCAGATCAGGCAGGCCGTTACTCCTAATCTTCCCCGTCCAGCTTTCTCCATCGTTGCTCAGGTGAGTGTTGAAGTCCCCCTGCAGTTCCCAGTCAGCGCCCTTTTCCGGGGCGCCACCCAGAGACACCAAGAACGCTGGGCACTTCGAGCTGCTGTTCGTTTCATAGTCACAACCAACGGTCAGAGACTTCCTCTCAGCGACTCGTAAAAGTCTTACACAGTGGTGTTCAGCCGTGGGGTTGTGAGTATTCCCATATCCAACCAGGACCTCTCACCTTGAGCAACTCCGACCCTCTCTGGCCTTCTCCAGGAGGTTTGTTCCAGACTCAATGCTGTGTGGAGCAGTACCAACTATATCTAGTTGGTACTGCTCCACCAGCTCTTGTTCCTTCCCAGCCAGAGAGATGACATTCCACAGCCATAGAGCCAGTTGTGTGATGCCAGGGGTCAGCACACTTAGGTCTACGTTTTTGCCCAGCTCACAATGCACCCAACCCCAATACCTATCCCTGTGAGTGGTGGGCCCACATGGGGTGGCTCCATATTGATTATTCAGGCTGTGCCCGGCTGAACCCCATGTGTCAATGCCCGGCCCTCAGAAGCTTGCGGGCGAGCTCCCCTCTCAGGTCTGGCTCCAGACGGGGGCCATGGTTTAGGTGCTACAACTCTTTCTGGTGGACTCATAGAGGGTCAGTGAATTGCTTTTGGTCTGGCCCCTTCCCGCCGAGGTCAACCACCATCTTATAATCAAACTAGCTATCCTGTCCTCATAGTGGGGTTGCCAGGTTTAAACACTGTCCTAACTCTACACAAAATGCAGGTGACCCTTAGATGACTTACCAACTAACAAGATACTACAAGTAAGTAAACTGGGTTACCAGTTAGCTTCCCATCCTCTAACAGAGACGTTGAACAGGACATCTCGTGCCATCTGCAGCTATCACCCTGCTAGTTTGCCACGGCAGTTTTACATTTTAAAGTTCACATTCTGATCTGTTTTTAACATGAGGGTGAGCTCATCTGTTCAGACAACATTACAAATAAACAGAATCTGTCGCTCAGTGGACAACTGACTTCTTTATGAGGTATGAATATGGCCAAATGTTTGAATTAATTTTTCTGTAAAATCACAGTGACTGATGAGCCCTTGGAGATCTTGTGACAGTGTGTATGAGTGTGCAAGTTGTGTGTTTGTGAGAGTGTCTTTGTTTTATGTAAGAGATGGTTGTAGATAGACCCAGCAAATCAACAGATTAGCATGCAGACATAGGGTCTTCACTCTCTTCAACTTGAATTTACTAAAATATGAGAATATAAAAAGGAAAACTAACTGAATTTACAGAAAATAAGTGTTACAGTATTTAGCTTTAAAAATCCACTAAGAAAAAAAATGATTAAGCTCTTTTAATCCATTTTTCTGATTGTTTTTTCTACTTGGTTCCTACTAATGAAGATTTGGTAGTCGGTGTCGATGCTGTTCGTCTGATGTAAAGAAAATGACAATGAAGAAGAGAGCTGCTGTGAAACTGCTCTTCACCTCTTCAGTTGTATCTTCATG